>NC_067398.1:126658053-126958053 GCF_016432865.1 Antechinus flavipes | reverse complement strand
AGAAAAGACATCATTATCATAATTCAAATCATAAAGGAGGGAGGAAAGACCAATTTGGACCCCAGAGTCTGAAATTAATCTCAAATCCCAAGTCTTGATTGCTTCACTAAATTTGATTACCAAACCACACATCCAAATAAATATGATCTTATCAAAACATGCAAAAATAGCTGACATTTCAATATACGCCTTATCAACATCTGGTCAGAAATAGGATGGCTGAATTGAAAAGTACAGAGAAAGTAAAAGAGATCTTTTTTCCTCCATTACTCCATCTTCCATTTACATAAATCTTTAAGGTTTGTGGAATTCTCTAATTTGTATGATCTCTTTTGAAGTTCACAACAACCAGACTGAAAACAGGAGCAATTTTACCCCTCATTTTTCTGATGAAGAAACTAGCAGCTAATAAAAGTTAAATGGCTGACCCAAAGTCTACCCTTCCTGGAAAGTGACTTAAAGGACAGCTAGGTGATGCAATGGATAGAATCCTGAAGTCAAGGAGGACCTAAGTTTAAAACTGGTTTCAGACACTTGACACTTCCCAGCTGTGTGATCCTGGGCAAGTCACTTAACCCCAAATGCCTCAGCGAAAAGAGAAAGAAAGAAAGTGATTTAAGTCCAGAACCTGACTTACCAGCTGTATTTCTTTTTGCTTTATTTTCTTAATTGACAAATATTTATTTTCTCTCTCTCCCAATTACCCCTCCCCTGAGGAAAAAAAGATAAAATAAAATATATTTATAAAGATGGATAATCAAGGCAAAGATATTTCTGTAGTACCCATGTTCAAATGTGTTATGGTTTATTCTACATCTTGTATACATCTCTGTCAGGTGATGAGTAGCATACATAATTATCAGAATTCTGTAATCATGATTGTAATGCATTGATCAGAGTTGTTAAGGCTTTCAAAGTTGTCTTTATAGTGCTGTGCTTTAGCAGCAATGCAAGGCAGGAAAATCTTTCCTTACTTATTCTGTCTCAGAGTAGGTGTCAGGAAATATTGAATCCACTACCATAACTTGGAAAAGTCCAGCTATCGAGCTCCACCAGTCCTCCACATATGCATTCTGCCTCTTTTTGGGGTGTCAGGGTAGACTGCTTCTGGGGTGGACATTGGGTCCTAAATAAGTTCATTAGGGTTAGGGAGTCTTCGTTGTCGATATTTTAACAGATTTTTACTTTTTGGGGGGATTCTTGGTCTTCTAGCTGAGACTGTTGAAAAATTATCTCTCGTGCATAATTCCTCTCTTGGAGTTTTGAGAGGTCATGAGAACTGGAGAAAATATATGATTTTCCATCTTTGTGGTTACATGACAAGGATGTTTCTGTAGCTGTTTTTCAATATCAATCAATAAACATTTAATAAGTATCAACTGTGTACTAAGCATTATACAAGAAGCACAAAGACAAAAGCAAAAGTACCCCTGTCTTCAAGGAGTTTATGTTGTGAAGCTACAAAAATATGCACACATAAATAAAGTATATGCACATACACATCCATACACATATTTATATATAGATGTGTGTATTCATGTAGTTATATATACATGTATATGTGTACATAAATATACATACACAAAATCTATAATTTCCTATAAAGTTTAACAACATCAACAAAAGATATAAAAACAAAGTAAGAGGCAGAGGCCCTCCCAGATATAGGGATCAAGGAAGATTTCATGTTAGGAGATGACACCTAAACTGACTTTTGAAGGATACTGTAGATTCAAAAAATGAGGATCACAAGAGAATGCATTGCAGGTTTTATAATAGCTGGCATTCATATAGCATTGTAATATTTAAAAAGCAGTGGGTGCATGTAATTTCATTTGATCCTCACCCCAACTCTATGAAATAGGTGTTATTATTATCCCCATTTTACAGACAGGGTAATTGAGACTAGGAGAAATAAGTGAATTCTCCAGAGTCACACAGTCAAGTAAAAGCATCTGAAACAAGATTTGAATTCAGGTCTTCCTGACTCCAAACTCAGTGCTCTTTAATATAAAGCTACCTTGAAGTTAGCAGGTCAACTATTACAAACACATGAAGACAAGAGACAGAATGTCATATAGAAAGGCAAGTAAGAAAACCCATTTGGTTAGTCTGAATATTGACACTGCCTCTTACCAACTGTGTGATCTTCACAAATAACCTTTCTGGACTTGAATTTCTTCAATTGTAAAATGAGAGAATTGGATAGATAACTTCTCTTTAAAAATTTGACCCTAAGATGAAATTTAATAGATATAAATTTTAAAGTCTTACTCTTGAGTTTAAAAAAATCAAATTTACAATATAAGGTGTAGAAACAGAATAGCTAAACTCTAGTTAATTTAGAAATGATCTGGGCTTTTTAGTGTTTTCAAGCTCCTAAGAGTCAAAAAATAATTTGTATTTAATTGTTTTTAATATAGAAAAATTGCTTTTAATACAAATATATTTGTTTTACATAATATAAATTCAAAGTGGATTCTAGGTTGAAATAAGAAAAGCTCAGTTTCTAAAACAAGAAAAGTAATAGTCTTGCTATGAAATCTTTTCCTGTTAGCCCTGACTAGATGATTAAGGTCACTTCTTGGTACACATTTTAGGAAAGACATTGATAAGCTGGAAAGTATTCAGATGAAAGTAATCAGGATGATGATAAATGGCCTTGGTATCATGCCATATAGGTTGATTTTGTCTACATAAAGGTGTGTGTGTATGTGTGTGCATGCATACACATGTTTGTGTGATGTCTGTTTTAAGAAAAAAAATCCATTTATTCAAATCAATGGAGCAGCTAGATGGTACAGTGGATGGAATCAGGAAAACTCTGAGTTCAAATCTGGCTTCATACACTTACTAGCTGTGAGATGCTGGATATATCATTTCACGTTTTCCCATCTATAAAATGAGCTAGAGAAAGAAATGGTGAACCACTCCAGTAACTTTGCCAAGAAAACCTCAAATGAGATCATGGAGATTCAGACATGACTGTATAGCAACAACCAGATCAATAGCAAAAAAGAAAATTGAAAAAAGTATATGGAAGAGAATTTATACCAGATGATGCATAGAATAAAAGAGATCTCCTGTTGGGAAGAAGAAAACACCTCCAACAAGAAAGTCTCAGGTCTCACCAAGGGGAAATCTTCCAAAGTCTCTTGGATTGAGCTAGGAATATAAAATGTGATTGAAGTGCCAGGTCCTCTACTGTTAGATTCTTCCCAGAGTCTTTCTCTCTCTTTAGAGACCTGAAGAGTCTGGAACCATTTTTCTTCCCTGTCAAAGCAAGAAGCCAGAAAAACAGGAAGTCTCCTCTCCAGCTCTCACCAACTCCATCCTCAAGCAGACAAGGAGCACTGAGTAATCAGTCTCTACTAATGGATTATGTAAATAGTCCAAGGGTTATGCTTACATTTTTAAAAAAGCCATCACTGAAATTGTCTTTTAAATCATTGAAAAGAATAGACAAGATGACTTTTGAAAGTTACAAAAGTTATAAACTTCAAAAGAAGAGCATAATAGAGATGCTCCAGTTCATATATACTCCTCTACTTTTATTTTCCCATGTATATGGAACAGTTTGTTTTATTGGGCATCTCTGAGGATTGTATGAGACTCCAAATACATCTAGAGACACAGGCAGTGACACTCCATCCCCTTAAGTCATCATTGGCAGAGACATGACAAAATCAGTTAGGTTATCTCTGGAATCCCTTCCTATCCTAATATTCTATGAATCTCTGTGCTGGGATTTAAGACACACAAATAAACAAAAAAGCCCATTTTCTTGCTACAAAGAAAATAGATCAGTTGAAAATTTTTGTTTATATTCTTAACATAGACTAGGACAACTTGTAAAGAATTTAAGAGAATGAAGAACTGTGTGTTAGAATACCTGTTTTGCATATTTATAACAAAATTATAAATTAAAATAATTTACCACTGTAATAGACTTGGCACATGTAACTAATGATTTTAACTTTTAGAAGTGCAAAGGCTTGACCCAGGAGCCTTCAAACTTTTTTGTACCATGCACACCTTTGGCTATCTGATCTGTTTCAAATGCTTCACATTCTCTGTCAACTACTTAGAATCAAAGGATCAGAGAACATTAGTTATCACTGATAGCTTAGAGTGTTCTTAACTAGTCCAAGTGTTCTTAATTATTTTTGTGTGGTATGGATCCTTTCAGCAAAATGAAATCCATGATTCCTCTTTTTATAATAATGTTCTCAAACACAAAAAACAAGTACAAATTTAATTTGTATTTAATTGTTTTTAATATAGAAAAATTGCTTTTAATACAAATATATTTGTTTTACATAATATAAATTATAAAGCAAACTGGGAGACAGGTGGTGTAGTAGATAGAACAATGGAATCTGGAACTAAAACAATCTGAATTCAAATCCAGCCTCACATATTTGCCACCTGTGTGACCCTTGGCAAGATACTTAACCTTATTTGTCTCAGTTTCCTCATCTATAAAATTGCCTGGAGAAGGAAATGGCACACCTCTCCAGTATCTTTGCCAAGCAAACCCTAAGTGGAGTCATGTAGAGTTGGACATGACTGAAAAATAACTGAACAGTGACAACACAAAGGAGACTAATTATGTTAAGAGAAAAATGTGATTTTTTTCCCTAAAATCCTCTGACTCTTAGAAATCTTTGCACAGACCCTAGGGCATCCATAGACCCCAGATTAAGAACTTCAGATCTAACAACTGAATGAAATTATATGATACATGTCATTTCCTTGAATGTTAGAACTATAGAGATTTAACTTTTCAAGCTCTAGTATTAAATATTATAACAAAAGACATCCTACACCCAGGTTCCTCCCAGGATAATATAATCTCTAATTTTCCTAAATCATTAAAAACTAGGTAATGACAGATGGCAATTTCCATTCCACTGATCAGTTCAGGCTTTCATGAATTTTACCGACTTTCAGTTTTCCATTAAAAAAAGAATTTATGTTCAAAAGGTCTCCAAAGAATATGAATTATCTTAGCCATTTTCTTGAAGAATTTATTGACCATTTAAAGGTAATTTAAACTCAGAGGCATACATGAACACAACTTATTTTTAGAGTAAAGGAGCAGTGTAGAAAAAGTTTTAAAAACAAAAACAATCATGGAAAATGTCACAAATTGGTTTTCAAAAAATGGCATTTATTTGCTTACCCTATGGTGTCCCCTTAAGTCATCATTGGTCCAATAGCTAAAGAAAAATAGAAGTAAAAGTTAACACTGATCATGAGATGATATCATCATTTTTCTTTATACAATACATGCAACATAAGTCCTTAAACAAGCTATTTCTTGCTTGATGGTACTCTCCTTTATAGTAAAAGGAAAGTTAGATTGACACTTCTCAGATGCAAACTGAATCAGTAGAGTCTTCGTGGGCCAATTCCTTTTGTGACCAAAGAGTCAAGTCATGTCCCAGAATCCTTCCCATTCACATTGTCAATTTCCAAACAGGATAATCTGGTCCTGGAATGTAGATAGACAAGATCAGTCCACTAGTATTTGAATCTGTCTGAAACAAATCTCCCGGAGCTGAAACAATTTATCCCAGATGATATGCAAGAAGAACTAACTGTTCCAATAGGAGAGTCAGTGAACACCTCCTATGACCAATCTGACAAAGTGGTACCTAGCAGAAGTGTTAATATTAAAAGCAATTCTTGTTTTAAAACTTTGTGGTATATTCAGACAAGATAACTATCTGAGAGAAAGCTCAAAAAACATTTAAGAATAATTTATCTCCCAGAAAAATACTATGAAAGAAAAAACTGAATGTCACATTTTGAGACAACATATTATAGAATTGCCTTGAAGTATTGGAATTAGAGAGCTAAGTTTTGACTTTTTAGAGCCCACAGGATACTAGCAAAGAAGAATCACAAATTCAGCTTTCACAGAAATGTAGTGAACATATTTCAGGACTTTTGAATTAAAAAAAAGAGTTTTAGGAGATTCCTATAAAGAAATAACTCATTTATCAAAGATTAATAATTTAAATGGACTAGACTAGTTATGATGATGACAAATGAAAGTGATTAAATATGAAAGCAAAAACAACTTTTTCAAGCAAACTTTTATGCAGATTTGCTCATTTTTATTCATGATAAAAAAAATGGATCCTCAATTATAAAACTAATTTTCAATGATTTATCTTGAGAAAGCCAAAGAGAAATTTTTTTGAAATGTAAAATTGGAAGGGTAAAGCAACTTGAATTAAGTCCATATAGCACAAAAAAGATAGATGACATTCACTGTTTACATGCTTCAAAAAGTAAACAAGATTTTAAAAGTTTCAGATTTTCTGAAAACTATTGAGTCAACAAGAGATAGCTTGCATGTTCAGAAAGAAATATTCTAAAGGAATGATATATAAGAAAGTAAAGTAATAGTATTTAGTGACCACTAATAGTGACAATATTCAAACCATAAAGTTTGAGATTTGGGGGTATGAGAATGACAGAGATGAAGTCTCATAAATCATATTTTTATCTGAGTTAAGTAAAGGAAATTATAAATATATGTATTATATATATTCACATTTATACACACACAAAGATGTGTGTTCTGAGGTTGAGTTAGCAAGCGAGTAAGATAGTTTGTGCCTAAGAATGAATAAAAGGATATGATTGATTTAAACATAATAAGCATCAGGTACTGAGAGGTAATTGATAAACTTCTCTCCCTAAAGAAGGAGTCAAGATCCAATGACGGGGGCTATCCTGAGAAGTAAGGGTGGTATATGTCTTTAGGGGATGAAGGAAACCAGAATCAGATTACTTTAAACAAAACAAAATATATGATTTTTTTTTGCATTGTTTTTAAACAGATTTGAAAAAGGGAAAACAAGTGAAAGAGTTATAACTTTGAATGTTTATGGAATTAACTAGTCCATTACAGAGACTTCCTCTGATAAGTCAATTCTTTCCATACTTTATCTGTTTTAAGGCAAGAGCCCCAGACGGTTATAATCATTACTTTATTCCCACCTTGAGTTTTGCTCATGTCTCACTCTTTCTTCATCATTTGTGGACATATTCTCCCCATAACTTTAGAGCTTTCTTTATGTATTATCTTCCCCCATTAGAATATAAGCTTATTTGTTCTATATAGAAACTGCTGAGACAAAAATTCCTTCCATTGGTACATTAACAATTCATGTATAATTAATTTGTAGTCTTACAGAATCATCTAGAAAATGGAGAAGTTAGAAAGAAAGTAAAAATAAATAAATGAAAAAAAAAAAGAAAGAAAATGGAGAAGTTAAATGATTTGCCCATGGTTACATGGCTAGTAGGTATCTATACAGTAATTGAACCCTAGTCTTCCTTTCTTAGAGTCTGTCTCTTTCTTTCATTCCATACTACTTTTCGCTTTTGATTACATAAAATTAAAAAATGTTTTGGACAAATAAAATTAATGCAGGTAAGGTCACTTGAACTCAAAATGATCTATGATCTCATGGGTTCAGAACTTTCCTCTAACATTAGAGATCCCAAATGCTCCTTATCTGTCTGTCTTGTACAATTTGTCCATCTTTCCCCATAATTTTGATGATGATAACAGGATAAGCTATATCCTTCAACTTTTTAGTCTTTTCAATGTGGATGGATAAGCCAAAATCTTTGTGTGATTACAGACTTTTTCCAAAGGGTTTTGCAATGTCTAAGGTCTTGATGGAATTAATACATCATCCCTATACAGGGGCATTCCGAGGATCTTACCACCTATAGGAATTCCTCCTCGATTTGGACTCTGTGCTACAATTAAAATTAGATGGAATACTAGAAAATTGTATTATTATTGAAGTACCTTCCTGGTACCCATGATTACCTTGGGAAGTTTCATGTTCTGTAAGACCCTTCTACAAGCCAACAATTTCAGTCACCCAGTCTGGATTTGAGCTCATAGAGTTTAACTGGAAACAGATAACTTTCTACCTGCCAATATTTCTTCCTATCCAAGATTCTATCTCATGTGTGTATATATGTATATATATATATATATATATATTTACATATATATATGAAGCCTTTTATATGATGATAAACAGATGGTTGTCCTACAACTGACAATTAGTGACCAGTTAGTAGCAATCCATATGGAAAGATCATAAATTTAAAATTAAAAGAGATCTAGAGGTCTTCAGGTTCAACCTTCCTCATTGTAGGAATAAGGAAACTAGGGCTCAGAGGGATGAAATGACCAAGGAATACAGAGCTAATTGAGGTTTAAAAGTATCAAATTCATGTCTTCCCGACTTCCTACTGTTCTTTCCACTGTGACCTCTAGCTGTCTATACTTGCTTCAGATGGTGACCTGAAATTCTTGTTCGTTATGGACACATAATGTTTGGTATGTGCAGCTACACAAGATGTGTTTATGGGCCAGGGACATAGTTGGGAAACAGTCAGAGAGCCCTTCTTTCTATTTTGTAAACTCATAAAGTCCTATTCTTTAATTTTAATAGACTAAATCTGGCATCCTTTTCCTGAATCCAACTAATACTGTGTCTTTGTCTCTCTCTCTCTGTCTCTGTGTCTCTATCTCTCTTTGTCTCTCTCTTTCTGTATACCACTATGTTTCTGTCTGTCTTTTTGTGTCTGTCTCTGTCTCTCTGTCTCACTGTCTGTCCCTCTATCTCTGTAATCTTGATGTCTCTCTCACTCTTTCTCTGTATCTCTGTCTCTTTCTCTCTTTCTCTAAGTGTCTGTCTCCATCTCTGTTTGTCTCTATATCTGTCTCTCTCTTTCTGTATACCTCTATGTTTCTGTCTGTCTTTTTGTGTGTCTGTTCTTATATCTCTGTCTCACTGACTTACCGTCTCCGTCTGTCTGTATCTTGATGGCCATCTCACTCTTTCTCTGTATTTCTTTGTCTCTCTGTGTGTGTGTCTGTCTTTCTCTCTAACTAGCTTTCTCTTAATTCAAGATAAAGAGGTTGGATAGAATAAGAGACATAGAGAGACAAACAGAAAGACAGATACAGACAAAGAGACAGAGATCAGACTGTGATGTGTTTTTTGGAAATGGGGGGAGGGAAAGTTGCAAGTGTCAGAATTTTCAGACCATCACAATAGTTTTGCTGCTTTATATAGAACAAGGGGCTGCTGAGTGATGTTAAGAACAGTTTGTTTATCATAATTCCTCTCAATCTTTTTTTCTATTTGAGGAAATAGAGCTCTGGGGACATTTCCTTCAGCTGAGATTATGATTGGTCCAAAATTTTAAGCTGGGTTTCTGAGCATAAATTGGGTCACAGTTGAACCAAGAGATACAGGAGATTAGGACAAGGGAATTAAAAGGGAGTATCTGTTCAGGGGAGAAAAAAGTTCAGGAGAAGCCATTACGAAAACAATTCTAAGAAGAGTCTGGCTGAAGGGATAAGCCTATTGCTACTGCCTAAGAGAGCTGAGAGTTTCAAGGTTAGCCAAGAGCCTCCCTGAAAGAGAAGAAGCAAACTTCATGCAATGCTTCCCCCATTCCATTTCCAAACAAGAATATAGTAGCTTATTTGAGGACAATATGTGACAAACGATAAGCTGAGAATTGGCTGACAAAAAAAGATCAAAAGACCGATATTCACTCCTTCACAGAGAAGATGCTTTATTAACCACAACAACCTACAATGGGAAGCAGAAATTGCTAAAAGCTGGAGAAGGAGTTATAAGCACAGCATCCTCAGTGAATGTCACACAAAGAATTCAGTGATCTGAAAAATATCAAGTTGATGACCAGCTGAGTCAGAGAACAATGCCTGGTGGGAAGCAGTGAAGAGCAAAACACAGCAGAGAGCAGAATAATGAGATTAGTAGAAGACCTTGGCCATTTTGCAGTGTGGGAAGGATGAACTGTCCCTCCATATGTATAATATAATTATATATGTTTCCTGTACATGTGTACAGATATCCCATATGTAATTTCTGTGTAAGGCTTTAATCTTCCACTAAGTATATATGTTTTGGGGTTTTGCTTTGTTTTGCTTTTTTTGAGACTAGGTTTCCTAACTCACTCAGGTTAGAAGTGAAACAGGCATTCAAGGATCTGGATCTCACCACCAATCTGCTCCAGAAATCTGATTGATTTATCTTTAACTTGGACTGGTTCATCCTTCCTTAGGCAGCCTGGTCACATTTTCCTATATACCCAGGTGCCCCCCTATATTAGTGCCAAACCTGATTGGCTTAGCCTACCACAGCTTAAGACTCCTGAGCTCAAGCCATTCACCAACTGCAATCTCCCTGGAAGCAGGGAATATAGGCACTAATCACATCCAGCTACAATATGTATTTATAGAAGGATAAATTCAAAATATATTAGGGAAAATGTTCTTGGTTGCTTAATTTACATTACCAGAAAAGGGCAATCAGGGTGAAAAGGGACTGAAGTCCATACCATACAAGGATTGATGGAAGACACTGAATATATTTAGCTTAGAAAAGGAACAACTTGAGAACGGAAGAGAAGTCAGAAGTCCTCAAGTATCTGGGTTGTTAGGTGGGAATAATGAGAATCTTATTTTGATTATCCTAGATGACAGGATATTGCCTCAAAGTAGTTTTCTTCTCAAATTAAGAGCAAATTTCCTTTAAAAATAGAGCTAAACACTGAATAAATAGCTTTAGGAGGTAATGAATTCCCAGTCACTGGAGGTTTTCAAACAGAGACTAGATACCATCTGTCTAGAACACTGGTGGAGAGATTCCTCTTCAGAGGCAAGGATTGGACTAGAGATGTACACTAAAGTCCCTTCTGACACTGAAAATTTATGATCCTATGAGCTTGTCTGACCATCCAGCTTTACAATTCTATTGTAAATGTAAATTGTAAATAAATTCTACAGGACTGACTCTTTCACTCACTTAAATAAAGCACAATCACTACCATATATTAAATAAATTTTTACTGTTTTGCTGGGCTATTTCTTACATAATCCAAAGGATGATTGATTACTCCCTAAGTTTATTTTTAGTTTTTTGGTGTGTTTTATAAAAATGTTGACATTTCTAAAAATGAAAGAAATTTTTAGATCTCTATCATGTGAATTGGTTCTTCTGGGAGGGTGGTGGACTTGGGGAAGAGTGCTTACAAATTATAAAGCTTTTTGAAAAGCTTTGGGGGAAAGTGTACTTTAAAAGAACTTTACATTATTCTATCACCTCTACTATTCTCTTCTCATTGACACAAAACAGAAGTGCATTTCAAAGTTGCATTTATCAAAGCAAAGAAAATTTTCCATATATTTCTATTTTCCAAAAAAAAATATTTCCAAACTGATTTTTTTAAAGTTCAAAATGAGCAGCTAGGTGGTTCAGTGGATAAAAAAGTTTTTAGAGCTCAAATCAGGAACTTGAAAGGCATGAGTTCATTTCTAGCCTCAGAAACTTATTGGCTGGGTAAGCCTAGGCAAGTCTCTTAACTTTGTTAGCCTCAGTTTCCTCATCTATAAAATAAGCATAAAAAGGAAATGGAAAACCACTCCAATATTTTTGCCAAGAAAATCCCAAATCTGTTCAGTAAGTATTGAATGTAATTGAAGAGACATTTAAAAATGTTTCCAAGAACTTGGTAATCACAGTATATCATTCAAGTTCACTGTATACATTTTAAAAATTAATTTATTTCATTTATAATGCCCTATCCTTTACAGAATATTTAATTACTTATCATTTGATCCAAAAAGTGAATTCTAATTTAAAAAATTCCCTAAAATGATAGTATTTCTTAATCAAACAAACAAAAACATCTTCTTAGCCTATGTTTAAAAAGACAAGTCTAAATACAATTCAATATTTATCCATAATTTTTTTATTATAGAAGAAATCCAATCAGGATAATTTATTGTTTTTAAGAAAGATAACTTTTCTTTATTAGCAGGTAATAGTTTGGTTTCTACAAATAATTACTTGAGAGATACTGAAATATAAACAGTTTTTTCATCTAACTTTTATCCAAATTTCTTGCCACATTTGAAAACTAAACATCACATGACAATATTTTAAAATCAAAACCAAAGAATAAAACAAATAACTGGCACCAAGGAAACATTTCTCTATTAACTGAAGGAAGACTAGAGAGTTCGGACCTCTTAATCCATCACTATTAGGATTTTTCTAGGATTCCTGAATTTATGGATGTCATTGTAGACTCATTCATATAGCTTCCCTTCTGCTTTTCCCTTCTGCTTGCTTCAATCAATGGCCACCTTTCTCTTCCTTACTCTGGCCAGAATTTCTTCCTAGTCACAATAGGAAGTAGTCTATATAGTTCATCTGCCATGTTTATTCTTGCTCATGGGTAAATATGATCCACTGACCACTGTTCACTCTATTTGGTAACTGGAAACTATCATGAACTCTTCTTCCCCATCATTCATTTCTTCTTCTAACCAACGTTCACCTCTTGATATAATCCCTGAATTTTTCTCTTATTAGATTCTAGTGTTCTCTAAATGTCCCACCCACCTACATAGGTGGTGACCTCCCTATATCACCTACTATGTATCCCCATTAAACTTATGCTAGCCTTTTCCTTCTTCTTTCTTTATACTGTTCCTCTTGGCGAGTTTATCAATTTCTATAAATTCAAATATATTTCTGTAAGTAATTGTCAAATCCATGTATCCAGATTTCATCTATCTATAATTTTACTCCTGTATATTTAGTAGCCTAATGGACATCACTACCTGACTGTTCCATAGAAATCTCAAACAAAAAAAAAAGAAAGAAAAAAAGAAATTTCAAACTCAACATATCTAAAACAGAATTCATTATCTTTTGTCCTAAATCCATCCCTTCTTCTAACTTCCTTATTACTGTCAAAGTTATCATTTTTTTCTGTTTAACTCATTTTATTTTTTTTCTAGTTATACATGTATATAAACTTTTTGAACACACATTTCTTTATGAAACATATTGGGAAATAAAAATCAGAACAAAAGGGACTAATCATGAGAGAGGAAAAAAAACAGAAAAAAGAAGTGAATTTAGCATGTGATGATTTACATTTAATCTACATAGTTTTTTCTCTGAATTTAGATGGCATTTTCTAAAGTTCATTGTGATTACCTTGGAGGTCATCATTACTCTTTAGATCACCCCCATATCTAATCAGTGTCCAAGTCTTGGAGATTCTACCTCTATCCTCTTTATAGTACCTCTTGCTTCATTTTTGCCTACAACCCAACAATTCTAAAGGCATTTGTGAGATCCTTATCACATCTCACTTGTATTATTTCAATTGCCTCCTAATTGGTTTTCTTACATCTAGTCTTTCTCCTCTCTAATCCAACCTCCAAAGACTATTAGAGTGATATGTCTAAAATACAAATTTGATTATGTCATTCCCCCATCTTAGAAGCTTCATTAGCTTGTTACTTCTAGGAAGAAAATAAAAATTACTCATGGGTGACGTTCAAGTCCCTTTACTATCTGACTTCAAGCTATTTTTCAAAGATTATTGTATATTGTTTTTTTTAACACAAGACACATTCTAGCCAAACTGACCTTTCTCGTGCATCTTCACTCACAATATTTGATCCCCTGCTTACTTACCTTTGCATAGCTTGTCCCCCATGTCTAGAATGTATGTTTTTACCCCCACTTCACTGAATCCCTATCTCTTCAAAATTTAGTTCAAGTTTTAACTCCTTTAAGAGATATTTCTAAATTCTCCCAGTTGTTAATCTTTCCCTCTTTATCATTGTGTGATATACATATAAATATAGATATAATATTTATTTGTGGATTGTTTGTATTCCTCCCTTCCCTAATAAAAGGTAAGGTTCTTTTTAAGGTCAGAGATGATTTCACTTTTATATTGTATTAGTAAATGGAGTTTTGACCTTTAAACCAGAAAAAACTTCAAGAGTTCCATACTTATCTGTGACCCACTCTGGCTGTAGAAAATCATTTAACTACTCAGTGTCCCCAGAAACTCTCTAAGATAATAAAATACAGAGAGATGGCAACCTACATTTGCAGAGGAAATCTCCTCAGAGATTCTGTATTTCAACAAAATCTTCGACCCTATCACTTAGCATGGTATTTGGCATATAGTGGATGTTTGATTCCTCTCAAATATGAACATTTTAATTCTTTTTCATATTTTACTATAAAAGTTGATTGGCACATTGATTCTTCTTCAGCTAACCAAAGTTCATAATTTATGCAAAAGAACCTTGTATTATTCATATTATGTCTTTATTTTACCAGAGATATTATGGGAATTACTTGGCATAGTGGATAGAATGCTGAGCCTAGAGTCAAGAAGACTCATCTTTGTTGAGTGTAAATCTGGTCTCAGATTTTTATTAGTTGTGTGACCCCAAGCAAGTCACTTTACCCTGTTTGCCTCAGTTTCCTCATCTATAAGATGATCTAAAGAAGGACATGGGGTATCACTGCCAAGAAAACCCCAAATGGGGTCACAAAATGTCAGACATGACTAAAAATGACTGAACAACAACACTCCTCAGAAGGCTTGCCAAAGACATACACAGTTATGAGATTGTTCAAAGATCACCCCTGTCCCAACTAGACAATGGTAAAATCAAAAATTGAATGAGTTTTATGGTTTTTTTACTTTATCATTTGCACTGATAATTATGTGACATTAACAGCCATGGTCCTTCTCATACAAATTCAACAAGAATTCATTAAACAGCTACTATGAGCAAAATACTGTGTTAGTTCTAAAAGAGTTTAAAAAATAAATGAGAGCACATATTCTTTATGCTTTTAGTGTGAATGAGACCCAATAGAAAGATATTTGGATTTGAAGTCAGAAGTCCAGGGTATAAATTCTGACTTTACTAATTGTAATTTCCATGGGCCATATTTCCTCAAATATCAAATTAAAAAATTGGATCAGACGGCCTCTAGTTTTCCTTCCAGCTTTAAATACTTGATCTTTTGAAATATTGTATAAATACACTTTGTGCTGTTCTTCAATAGGTCATAGAGCTACATGAGCTGATGAAAGTGAGGATTTATACCTTTCACAGGGCTTATAACATAAGTAAAAAGCCCTAGATGGAGAAGAAAACATGGACCTAGGTCAATAAGAAATATTCAACATCCTTCATAAACACTAGACAAGAGAGAGATAGGGGTGTAAAAGGAGTTAGTCATGTCTACAGAGACCTATTCCCTGAACTTATTAGTAAAAAGGAGAGCAGTATATTAGAAAAGCACCAGGAAGTAGTCCCACTGTGGAGAACTCTATTAGTTTGGGAATAGAACTGTTTCCTCCCTACAATAGAGGGACTTAGAGTCTTGAATCAAAGCACTCAAACTGTGTGTCTTTAAATTGTCTCCTCCTGAGACAAGGTATCATTCTCACTATTTTCAGAGGTTTATCATAAACAGACTTTTCTCCTTGAAGAGAACTGTCCTTTAGTTCCCTCCCCCACTAAAGTTAAACCATGTTTGTATTAGAGATCCCATTATGTAATGCTCAGATGACTGGATTCCACTGAAACTCATCAGCAAAGGGAATCAGATGAATTCTCCTGGTGGGTTGGGACAAGAGCCACAGGAATCTAACTGAACAAATCCTCATGCACCACACCCTTATTCTAGTGAAATGGATGTTGTCACTCACAGAGGGGAT
Source organism: Antechinus flavipes (assembly GCF_016432865.1). Classification (NCBI taxonomy): domain Eukaryota; kingdom Metazoa; phylum Chordata; class Mammalia; order Dasyuromorphia; family Dasyuridae; genus Antechinus; species Antechinus flavipes. The sequence goes on along the minus strand of NC_067398.1, from coordinate 126,942,414 downwards.
GGATATACCAAGACTGAGGAAATCTGTCCTCTGAGAACCATAGAGAACTTAGTGATTGTCCCCTATGCCCCCTCTGTAGCCAGGCCAAACACATAACCACCCAGGATGATCATGGGACTGCTAACAGCTTGTCCTTGTTATCAGACTGTATCGGGTGACTGAGCAACAGCACCCCATCGTGGTAAAGTATCATAAATTTAATTCAATTTAAACTCAAAACACTATTAAGCTCTTGTTCTGTGGGATGCAAAGATAAATAGGAAGCATTCCTTCAGAGAGTTATATTCTATAAGAAGGAAAAGTGTATGTAAAATCTATAGAAACAAAGCACTATATGAAATTTAAGACCAAAAGGACAATTTCTAGCTGGTGGAGAAGGGATGAGAGAGGGAAAACTGAATGGAAGGAAAAATGCATGATTGTGTTTGAATCTTCAAGAATGGATATGATTTCAAAAGGCAGATATAGAGAAGAGTCGTACAACACGAGCAAAAGGAATGGCATGAGGAAAAGACAAAAAATGAGAACATGTAAGACAAATACGTGACATGATAGAGTTTAGTTGGAAAACTGAATATTTCTCTTGAGGAATATAAACTTCTTGAGGCAAAAGACCCTTTTGTATGTGTATCCTTAAAGTCTAGCATACTGCTTGTCACATGGGAAATCCTTAATTATATTTGTCCATTGATTGATAAAGCTGGAAATGAGGGCAATAGAAGACTTTAGAGATCCTTGAATGCTATATTAAGGATTTAGAATTTTAATTAATAGATAATAGGGAGCCACTGAAGGGTTTGAGGAGAAGAATAACATGACTGATCTGTGTGCAAAAAAGATCAAACTGGAAACAGGTTAAAAGAATCTGGAGATACTTAGGAAGCTTTTGCAATGATTGTAGTAAGAGTATAGCATCAGATGAAAAAGAGGAAAGAGAGAATGGATACAAATGATACCATTGAGGGGAATCAATGGAACTTGGAAGAGATTAAGAGAGGAAAACATTGAACATATCTTAGTCTTGAAACAAAGGGAAAGAAATGTCTGAGGCCATATTGACTTTAGGCAGATGGACATTAACCCTCACAGCAGACTGAAGCTTTTGAACCTTGTTGTGTAGGCAGCTTAGTACTATAGAAAGGGCATTAATGGGAGACAAATGACGAGGGTTCAAATCTTGCCTCTGATATTCTGTGTGACCTTGGGTGTGATCTTTAATTACCCTTTGCCTCTATTTTCTCTTCTGTAAAAATCAGAAAGTTGAACTAAAGGGCCTCTAAAATCCCTTTGAGCTCAAAATCCATTACCTATTTTGTCTAAAAGATGGCTTCTAAATGACCATGAATTTAGCCTGATATTGAACTAGTCAGTTTAGAAATTTAGATCTTAAAACACAAATTTCTGGCTTTTCTATGTTCATCTTTCCATTGTCACCATTCCTCATTTTTTTAGTAAATTTTTTTCATCTAGTAAGAATGCAAGACAATAAAGAGGCAGCCAAAGTTTGTTGGGGCTATCCCAATACTAAAAGGCAATTAGAAGAAAAGTAGTCTTGGGTTCTTTGGAGGGTTTGTGGGAAAAGATCAACAAGGTTTACATCAGATGAGAAAATAGAGAGGGATTGCTATTTAAATGGGTATAAATAAATCAAGTATTCTCCAAAGTATCGCATTCATTTATTTTGTTCATTTTTTAAAATTAGGATTATATTCAAGAGGTTCTTATTTTCCATATAGAGTTTAAGAAAAAATAATTCAAAAGAATATATAGGGCAGCTAGGTGGCAAAGTGAATAGAGCACTAGTCCTAATTAACACTTCCTAGCTGTGTGACCCTGGGCAAGTCACATAACCCCAATTGCCTCAGGGGGAAAAAAAAGAATATATTTGTTCTAATCCTTTCTTGGAAACAATTATTCTATGCCTTAGCTAATAATGACTCTAAGAATCTCATCTTCATACTCTGCCCTGGGGCAGAGGATTATATGAAAATGGCCCAAACTTCTTTCTTTTGTCAAGGAATGGATTCCTTTATGATACCTCGTAAAGCAGTTAATAAAGTTTGGTTTCAGGGAACTTGAAATTATAAAAATTGATAGGTAACAAAAAATATATTTTCTGGGGAAAAAACAGGAAATTGAATATGGGATTTTCCTACAGGGAGACAAATAATAAGTTTGGTATAACAGTTATTTGTTTACTGGGAGCTTCATACTTGCAAAGAGGCAGTGGTTAAAGAAAAAGATTTAAAAGGATGCTTATTTGTTCCCATACATATATCTTTGCATATAAGTGTTCAAGAAAAAGATCAATTGAATATTGTCTATAAAATTATTTTCACTATTTTATTGAAATATATTCATTTTTTCCACCAAGAATTTCCATTGATGGATAGAACTAAAATAAGTACAAAATTCAAAGAAGATTCATTTATGAGACCAACAAATAGAAAAGAGCATCATGAATGGGTTGATGCATGACACATAGACTCAGTGAACTTTCACACCTTTAAGAACTGTCATTTAGCTAATGATTGCATTTTCCTCCTTCAGAATCTGATTTTTTTCCACTTGTATGATTAGCCTTGTCACTCCATAGAGAAAAAATACAATTTAGTTTTCAAAGAAGCCACATTTGTCATATTCAGGTCAATGTAATCAGTTAACCCATAGCTTATACCTGGAAAAGATAATGCTTATATTCCCATTTTGTAGGAATGGAAATGAAATTGACTTATTTAAAGAATCACACTGTGAGAGAACATTAAAAGCAGGAACATATATCTGGATCCCTGCAGAATTGAATTCACTTTGATCTTCCTCATATTTTCTGCTCATACAATCGTTCCTAACTTTTCTATGGATAACAAGTTCATCCTGAAAGCAGGTAATGTAGAAGTAACTGCAAACATACTCAAAGCTTCAAAGCCCTTTTCGTGAATGTAAGGTTCCTGAAGACACAGACTATTTCATTTTTGTCTTTGTATCTACAAGACTTAGCACCGCCCCTTGTGTCATATAATAGACATTTAATAAATGTTTGTTGAATTAAAGCATTTTACTAAAGTCAAATTCCTAATAAAATCCATTTCAAGTTTTTGACTCAAGTTGGGGTGATTAGAATTTTAGCTTCTATATCTTAAAGGTAAAAGATTTACAGTTATATTAAGAAAAACTTCTGGAGGGAAAAGTCAATGAGATTTGTCATTTAAGTTCTAAGTCCTGAAAGGTAGAAACCAAATTTCCAAATTCCCAGATGATCAACAACAAGCTGATTTTCCAGGAGATTTTGCTTATACTTTGGATAGCTTGCAAAAAAAATTAGTCAAAAATAAGTATCAAGCATTTACAAAGTGCTAAGCACCAGAGGTACAAGGAAAGGCAAAATCTGTCCCTTGTAACCTCACATTCTCATAGAGGGTTAAACAGCATAATTAAAAAACAATTTTTGGCTAGCTATAAATTCAGAAAACCCAATCTATTACCATCTCCCTTTCTAATGAGAGATAACATATAAATAACTATGTAGAAATAAATAAAAAGAAGGTAGGTCAGCAGTAATAGCAGAGAAAAAGTACTAACATTAAGAAAGACTTAGAAATATTTCTTGCAATAGGTAGACTTTGAAGTGAAACTTGAAGTAAACAGAAAAGCCTGGAGGTGAAGAGCTGGAAGAAGAAAATCCCAGGTATAAAGGATAGTCAGTGAAAATATATGGAATTGGTTTTAAAAATCAAAAATTTTATATTTGATTCTTTAGGTGATAGGGAACCACTGTAGTTTTTGAATAATTATGTGGTAATGACTAGTCAGACCTGCACTATAGGAAGATAACTTTGGAAGCTGAGTAGAAGATGGACTGAAATAAGAAGAGACTGGAGGCAGTGAGGCCATTCAGAAGGTTTTTACCATTGTCTAATCATTACACAATGATGAAGGTTTCTACCTGGTGATAGTGTCAAACAATAGAAAGGGGAATATACAAAGAATGTTGTGACAGTAAACTTGATAGGTTTTAGCAACAGAAAGAATATGCACAGTCAAAAAGAATGAATCGTCAAGAATAACACTGAGGTTTTGAGTCTAGGTAACTAGGAGAATAATAGTGCCCTTTTCAGCATAGGAAATGTAGGAAAAAAGAACAATTGGGGAGGGAGAGTTCAGTTTTGGATATACTGAGTTTAAGATCCTTACATTACATTGTTTGAAATATTCAATAGGCATATTGACATATGAGACTAAATGGTCAAGAAAAAGGTTAGAGTTGGATATATAGACATTAGAATCATCTACATAGAAATGATAATTGAATCCATGAGAGGTAATGAGATCACCAAGGGAATTAATATAGAGAAAGAAAAGAAGAGATCCTAGAGATCCCAATCCTGGCGAATGCCCATCATTAATGGTAAAGGATATGAAGATCCAGATTGAGAAGAAATGGTCAGATAGATAAAAAAAGAATCAGGACAAAGTAATATTATAAAAATCTAGAGAAAAGAAAGTGTTAAGGAGAAGAGGGTGATCAACAGTGTTAAAGGCTGAAGTGAATTGAAGAAATAAGAGGAATGAGAAAATACACCAATAGATTTATCAATTACAAAATCATTGATGATTTTGGAAAAGCCACTTAAAGTTGAATAAAAAAATCAAAAGCCAGACCATTTGTTTCTATTTTCCTTCCTCTCACTACCTATTAAAAAAATAGTGAGAGAAAGAAAAATAGAAGTCTCTATTGTAGAGAATCTCCTCATGAAGTTTGTCCATTAAAGGAAGAAAGTATATGGGATGGTAGCTAGTATATAGGATGGATCAGATGGGGTTTTAAAAGTTGGGAGAATATAGACATATTTGTAGGCAGTAGGAAAACATATAAGAGACAATTAGAGATTGAAGATTATTGAGGATAGATATGAAAATCTGCTGAAGAAAACATGTTATATCATTTGTGTATGTAAAGGGATTAGCCTTAACAAAGAGAAAACTATTTCTTCATGTGATACAGAGGTGAAAGAGGAAATAGTGGAGGAAGATATCTGAGTGATGTGAGATAAAGATTGGGGAAAAAGAAGCTTTCAGTGAATGACCTTATTTTTTAAAGTAAAATATAAGACAAAGTTCTTATGTGTAAAAGGGATGGAAGGGGGAGCAATAAGAAGTTTGAAGAGGGATTAAAAAGTTTGAAAAGCCACTGCAGGGAGTGGGGTAGTAAATCAACTAAGGAAGTTCAAAAGGGTAGTTTTGCTGTAGTAAGGGCCCAGTTGAAAGGATTTAACATAAATTTGTAGTGGACCCAGTAGGCGGGGTTTTGTCATTTTCTCTAGCATCATTCAGCACTTGTCATAACATAAATAGAAAACTCAAGAATAGGATTATCATCTACATTCATCTGTTTAACACAGTCCTGAATTCACACCCTCTTAATCAACTAATCCTTTTACTTTAGGAGATAGGGTTTTATTAGAATTCATGAATTATTCCTATAAAGCAACAACTGATAAGAACAATAAGATCATTGTGAGAAGAGTGTGAAAGGCATGAATCACCACACATTCAATTCTTCTTCAGTGAGTTGAACCTTAATACTCAACACTTCAAATACTTCAGAAGTTCAGAATACCATTTTTTGTTAATGTACTCTTTCTCAATGCCCTGTGAATCTTCTGGGGGTTGATTGATGATGATGATGAGGAGGAGGAGGAGGAGGAAAAGGAAGAGGATGGTGATGATGATGATAATGATTAACATTCACATAGGACTTTAAGGTTCAAAAAATACTTCACATACATTGTTTCCATGTCAGGTAAGCGTTATTATTATCCCCTTTCCACAAATGAAAAAAAACAAATGAAAAAAATCTCAATGAAGCAGATTTTTATATGATCCCTTGAGGATAACTGATGACATCTGCCTTTTGTGAATTCAATCAACATAATAATCAGCTAAAATAGCCATGTCAGATTAACTTTTGGTATCTCCTTTCCAACAAATTGTCTCAATTTCTTCTTTGACACTTGTCTCTTCAGACATTCCCAGTCAATGTTCCCTATTCACCCACTCCTCCCTACTCATATATCTTGTTTAGTAAATGTTGGGATAAAGAAGGCTCATTCCTCACATCTCTGTCTTCTTGTGTCTCAAGGTGAGCTAGTAGTGCAAATCTACATTTTCTTTTGTTATTCCTTTTTCTGTTGCCTAGGTTACAGAAGAGAGGAGGAAAAAATGAACAGAATACCAATAACCAGAAGTACTTCATAAGTTAAATTTAGATGTTGGTGATTTCACTGATTGTGCTGTAATGTCACAGAAATGCCCCAATTTTCTTTTTTCCCCTTTTTTCCTTTACATTGATCTTTTTTGCAGCCTATCCACTTATTCATTCTGATTTTAATGATCCTTTTCAGTTATCCTGATGTTACTGGAATCTGATATTTTTACCCAGCTGGAGCTTGAATATTTTCCTACTGAGGAGTTGCCTATGGCACCAAGAATCCCAAGTCTCTATATCTTGGTTTTCTTCCACCATCAATTTTTCTAAAAATTGATTTTCTTGCACTACAACTCCAATGGCAACATGTCCGATTTGTTGTGCTTCCTAGGAAGCTATGATTACTAAATTCCACATGACTTATTACATTTAGATTATTTTTTCCAGTCACATCATCCAAAAGAAACTCTTAAATGTTGGTGGGTCAAAAAGCTATTGCCTTCGATGTACTAGATATGCCAGAATAATATGTTAACATATCATTCTTGTTTGGTATGGAGATTTTAAATAGCTGTGTGTGGAAATTTCCTAGGAATAGTCTTTTATTAGAAACTATGAAGATGAAGCTGCAGAACATGCAAATAAGGAAGTAAAACCATCTCTTTTTTTATATATTATTAAAGAAATTGTATTCCTTCCTGGCCTAGAAAAAAAAAGGCAAAGTTTTAATAGGTCTTGTCTTCCAGTATGACATACTGCTACAACCAACAAAAATTCCCACATGGTACAATCAACAAATGTTCCATATGTGCCTACTATGTACCATAAACTTTGATAGACACTGGAAGTACAAAAAACAAACAAACAAACAAAAAAACCTAAAACAGTTCCTGTCCTCAAGGAGTTTACATTTTATTGAAGCAATGTATATATAAATTGGTGTAGATAAAATGAATACAAGTGATTTTTTTCCAGTTGGATTGAAGTAAAAAAACTAATTGCTAACATATACTTGAGCTTATAGACAGTGCAATAAGCACTTGTTCTTTGACTAATTAATACCAGATCATCTTTTCTATAATCAAAGGATTCAAATGCAGATGCCTATTGTTTGGGAGAAAATTTTTTCTGAGCTGAACATAATGAAACTAAATATGGTATGTAATCATATTGGGATTAAACACTTCCACAATGAGAGGTAGCAATTATCTCAGAATGGACAGTCTTTTCAGTTTAGAAACTAATAGAAATAAAAATCCTGAGAATGACCTTGACAAAAGCTATTATTGTTTGAGGGGGGAGCAGAAAGAAGCTTTTTGAAAAAAGAAGAAAAGGAAAAACATGTTGACCTTTTGACTAGTAAATTTACAAATGGCTATTCTTCAAATAAACCTATTAACATGAAAGCAAAAGACATTATCTACACTTACATAAAAGTTTATTCCATTTAGAAAGAGTATTCAAAATGAAGGTTGTTTTTGTATCTTCAGTAGACTATAAATACCAGCTACAAAAAAACAACACAATTAGAAAACTGGTTTGATCCATTGGTTAGCCTCCATTTTATAAGTAGAAATGAATACAATAGCAGAACCTTCATCAGGAGTTGCTTCTGCTCTTAGGGTCCATACTTCCCAGACTTAATGTCTCTACCTGGCATTCTCTTTTGTCCTTCACTGCCCCTAAATGACCTAACAATGAGAACCTGGTGCTAAATGATTTAGCTACTGTCTTACTGATATAATATTGGTAGCTCAGGAAGTTATTGCCTTCCTTCAGTTTCCATATTATTGTTTTCCTTCGTCTTCTCCTGCTTTATCCAAGAAACCTCTGAAATTACTCAAGCTGGAAGGTGAGCCACAACTTACAAGTTATTTAGATTTAAGTGTGGGAGAGGTATACAAATTCACCTGCCTCACTCACTCCTCGCAGCCATCTGGATCCTGGGGCAAGATATTATTAGATCAGGACGACTGGAGATAATTCCAGGTGCAATGAAAAACCTTGGCCTTCTTAAGTTAAGGTCTTTCTCAGGTCTCAGTTTGACTGAATAAATGTCCATTCAGTAAAGAGTTTCAGGGAAGAGAAATTTAAAGGCTTGTGGGGGAAAAGGCAGTGTGCACCATTCAGGAATTTAGTAAAGGAAACTATCAGTGTTCAAAGAAAAAGGATAGAAGTCAAAAAGCAAAAAACAATGCTAAAAAGTTTGTTGTATTCAACCAAAGGTACTTTACTATTGAAACAATGACAAGAGTTGGAGGGGTATATAATAAAGTACTGTGTCAGAGAGTAACTAATCCCATGCAGAGAATCAAGAAGTTACTGGTGTTCAGTTGTTTTCAACTCTCAGTGATCTCATCTGAGGGTTTCCTGGCAAAGATACTGGAGTGGTTTGCCATTTTCTTCTCTACTTCATTTTACAGATGAAGAAACTGAGGCAAAGGATTACATGACTAGCCTAGGGTCACATAGCTTCTAAGTATCTCAGACCAGATTTGAACTCATGAAGATGAGTTTTCCTGATTCCAGATCCAGCACTTTATCTACTGTGTCACCCAGATGCCCATCTAGAGCAATTCACTCTAAAGCCTTAAAGATCCCACATGGTGACTTTGGTCACATAGATTAAGAAAAGAACCTAAATCTGGTAAGAAATATATTTTACTATTCAAAGATAGGTGCAGATGTCAACTTAGAAATGTGAAACATATCCAATGCCTATAAAATAAAGCACTGCCAAATCTTACTGTGCATTTAGAGTAAATTTTGAAACTTGTCTGCATTGACTTTTCTTTGGAAAGAAGTAGAAAAAAATGTCATCTCAGTGATGATTGATGATGGCACCAGATATACCAAGCATATCTACTTAAGAACCACAAATCATTCCTAGTTGCTAAAGTTTGTAGAAAAAATAGTTTTTAGTGGACATATTCCCAGTAAGGATCTACTCTGACCAAGGTAGACTTTGGGTGCAGGCTACTCAAGGAAATGTTGGCTTTGGCAGATATGGAAAAGTTTAAGACTACATGTTAACATCCCCAAAGACATCCACAGCTTGAATATTGTACATAATTCAATTTCAATAGGAAGGTTACTACAGATTTTGTATAATACTTGCCTATGCTTCAGTGAGTATCATGATTATTAGAATTTCAAATAAAGGAGTCGATTACAAATATTCACAATCAGTACATCAAATAAGAGGCCTGTGACTTTGGCTAAGAAGAAATGTGACAGAAAGAAAAAGGCAATATAAATATGTTGCCAAGATCTTCCACAAGAAGACAGAAGAAACCTTAGATGACTAATGGAAAACTAACTCTTACAAAATTGTTCATACACTGGGAAGCATATATTTATGGAATAACTTCATAAATTGAAGTAGGTTGTATAAAGAGAATTCAGCACAATCACTTATTGCCCGTAGAGAGTTAGTTGAAGTTTCTAATGAATAGATGGAGAGAAATGATGGATACCTATCTCCGTGGATTATAACCAAAAGAGACTATTTACCAGTTGTACAAAGTATCTGAACCAAATTTTTAACCTAGTAATACTGGCCTCCTGGCTGTTCTACAAACAAGACACTCCATTTCTTGACTCCAGGCATTTTCATTGGCTGCCTCATGCCTGTAATGTTCTCCCTATTCTGCTCCACCTTCTGACTTCCCTAGCTTCCTTTAAGTCATAATTAAAATTCCATTTTTTAATAAAAGTCTTCCCCACTCTCTTAATTTTAATGCCTTCCCTGTGTTAATTATTGCCCATTTATCTTGTACATAGTTTGTTTATACACAAATGTTTGTACATTGTCTTTCTCATTAGATTGTAAGTTTCTTGAAGGCAAAGACTATCATCTGCCTCTTTTTATATCCCCAGCATTTATGGAACATAATAGGTACTTAATAAATAATGACATTTATTGATTGATCATGCATTGGTTTTAAAAGTGCTATTTCCAGGGAAGGAGACTAAGTATAAGATTAGATTAATTCAGGATATTATAAGGGAAAGGTGAAGAAACAGATACACACATTTCCAAGAAACAATAGTAAATACTGTGAAAAGTGTATCTTCTATATAATTGCATGTGTTTATTGTTACACATGTTAATTACTTGCTTATGATTTTGCCATTATATTCATTCACTTATGCACTTCTATCATGTTTGTAGTGTGATTATTTCTGAACAAATCACTGGATGAAAATCATACTTTCTTTGTGTGGTTTAGCTCTTTTCCCCATTGAATGTGTTTGCTTCCTATCCTCTTTGACACATGAAGCTAATTTAGTGATCTAGACTTGGCTATCTAATTACTTGGGGAATGCTGGCGATAGGAAGATGAGACAAACCCAGAATTAAAGCAAATAGACACGTCTAATACTTGGTGAAAAAATTGATTGGAGAGATAATACAGTGGTCACACAATGGGCTTTCTCTGGAAAGAGACTTTGAACTTTTATCCCACCAAACAATATGTTTATAATATTTGTGTTTGTATGCATATGTGTATATGTATATGCAATTATTTTATCAAGCCAAATAACTTAGGAGAGGAGTAAAGATAAGAGGTCCCTGAATCTGGGTTCTTCAGTTCCTCTCTCTCCAAGTAATTGCACATAATTTATTATATTTCATGTACAAATGGAGAACTGGAAGAGATAGTACAAGTTTTTTTTAATTGTATGGAACAGATGAAACTGTTCAGAACCTTTCAAAGACAACAAATAATATTTTGACTGTCAATATTCTGAAGAATCAAAGAATGAGCTGCTTGCTCCTCTAAGTCTGTTTATATCATTATCATTCTACTTCTGATGTCTATTCCAAAAGTCAGAGTCAGGAATCTTTTCACTTGAGGCAAAATCAGTTGGGATGGGCAGGATGAGTACATCAGCTATGGTGCAAAGCATAGTCCATTGGAGGTAGGAGAAGTTTGGCCCATACCCCGAGTGCCAGCTCATTTCCTAATAGAGATCATAGGGAAAATTGGGAACCAGGAGATGAATTCCATAGTGTGGAATAGTAAAGACAGGGAGCAGGGCTGCAGGCCAGTAGAAGATTTACAAAGGGTAAGGGGTGAATATAATGATATCTAGACCCCTGCAGGAAGAAATCTCTCTCTCTCTCTCTCTCTCTCTCTTCTCTCTCTCTCTCTCTCTCTGTTTTTCTCTCTCTCTCACACAAGCGCACACACACACAAATACACACAAACACACACACACACACACACACCCCCATATATGAAGGACAAAGATGCCCTACCCTAATTGATTCTGATTATATTTACATAACTTTTTAAATCTATAATATCAGATTATAAACACTTTTGGAGCAAATATCATATTATATTTTCTTTTTTTGTCATTGTAACAAGCACTTTGCTTTGTAAATATAAATCAAATAATTGTTCAATTGAATTAAATATCAAAAAATTATGCAAATTATTTATAGCAATAAGGCAAAATATGCATTAATCTATACAAATTAATAAATATTATGTACAGGAATATTTTTCTCATCAACTTCCTGAATGATTGAATCTTAAATATTTGGACAAGATTTATAAAAACCAACAATAACTGCTTTCTCATTTCCTGTAAGTATGATTTATTTATCACCTTTTTGACTCCCAAGAGTTCATCTAGTCATCCAAAAGCTAAAATACAGATTTTCAAATCCAACATGATAGTATTTTAATAGAATTCAAAGACAGATCAAAAAGAAGGAGAAGCAGGAGGAGCAAGGGAGAAAGAGAAAGAGAAGGAAGAAGAAGGAGAAGAAGAAGAAGATGAAGAAGAAGAAGAAGAAGAAGAAGAAAAGGAAGAAGAAGAAGAGGAAGAAGAAGAAGAGGTAGAGGAAGAAGAAGAAGAAGAGAAGAAGAAGAGGAGGAAGAAGAAGAAGAAGAAGAAGAAGAAGAAGAAGAAGAAGAAGAAGAAGAAGAGGTAGAGGAAGAAGAAGGAGGAGAAGAAGAAGAAGAAGGAGGAGGAGAGAAGAAGAAGAAGAAGAAGGAGGAGAAGAAGAAGGAGGAGAAGAAGGAGGAGGAGAAGAAGAAGAAGAAGAAGGAGGAGAAGAAGAAGAAGGAGGAGAAGGAGGAGGAAGAGGAGAAGGAGGAGAAGGAGAAGAAAAAGAAAAAGAAGAAAGAGAAGAAAAAGAAGAGAGGAGGGAGTGAAAAGAAGAGAGAGAAGGAAGATGATAGTAAGGGAGAAAGGGGGGAAGGAAAAAAGGGTAAAAGGGAAAGTAGATTCAAGGTATTCACAACTAGGATATAAAGCATCTTTGTGAAATAAGGCCCCCTAGTTACAATTGAATAAATCAATGAATCATGCCAAACAACATGCTAAGTACTGGAGACATAAATAGAAAAATACTTATCTGCGTATATATTGTGAATAAATAGATGATTGAAGGCAGGACTTTTACTTTCATCTTTACATTTCAAGTATACTTCCATGAACCAATAATAATAATTGTTTATATGAATAGGATCACATTTAATGAGTTCTGTTGTGTTAATCCAAGATACACAAGGGGGAGATGAGTAGAAAATGCACTGGACTGAGTGAGGAAGTATAGTGATAGTTCTATCATTTAAAAAAAAAATTAATGAAATTTGTGTCCTAATATATAGTTAATTTTCATGAAGGTGTCATGCATAGATGAGAAAAAAAGAATACACCCTTCTATTTTCATTCAATATTCTCCAAACATATAATATACCTAACTTTCCTAAAATTCCATTCATCTCCATAATTCCTTTCTTTTTTATTTTATGAGTAGACTTTCCTAGTTCTGAGGAGGGCAAAATGAGATCCTCCCTGTCCCCCAGATTAGTTTTACTGTCTATTTTCTCCCATAATTCATTTAACTTTAAGAATTTCATGATGTCCACTTTGGAACATATGTGTTCAGTACTGATTCATTATTGATATATGTTTTATTGTCTGTGGTACCTTTTAGAAAAATATATTTTCCTTGATTTTTCTCTTTTAATTAGATCTAATTTTTCTTTTGCTTTGTTTGAGACGATTGCTATCTCTACTTTTTTTTTTAACTTCAGCTAAACCATAATAAAGTCTGTTTCAACCCCTCATTTTAACTCTGTGTGTATCCTATTTTAAGTATGTCTCTTATAAACACATTGTTGGATTCTGATTTCTAATTGATTCTGGAATCTACTTCAGTTTTTTGAAGCATTTATTCCTTTCACATTCATAATTAAGATTGCTAATTTTGTAATTCCCAGAAGCTAACTCTCTTCAATTTATCTTTTTCTTTTTTTGACCTGGTCCCTCCTCAAAATTTCTCTATTTTGCTTATGATCACTGCCTCCATTAATCTATCTCCCGCTAATAAACTACCCTTTTCTCTTTCCTGCCTAATTCTCTGTTGGATAATAATAATCTGCATTCTAAACTATGATGGTATATATATATACCTGCCTCAACAAGTCCAGATAAGAATGAGTTTTCCCACTTCCCTCACTCACCCTTCATTTTAAAAACTCTTGTTGTGTAACTCTTTTATGTGAGATAATTTCCCCCGTTTTTTTCCTATTTTTTTATTTTTTGACTTTGTTTTATTATTTTTTAAAATTTAATGGAATACATTAGCTTTCACTTGACTGGTTGTAATATTAAGGAGTTATTTTCTTCAGTTACTTTCTTTGCACATTTTTTTTTCCATTTGGCTAATTCTTATTTTTAAAAACTTTCTTCAATATTTTTGTCCTTCTTTTACGAAGTTGCTTATTCTCTTTTCATAATCTCCTTGCATAGTTCTCTTTTCTTTTCCTATTTTTCTCTACTGTTATTTGATTTAAAATTTTCTGATTTTTAAAATCTATTTAGTTCTTACCGAAATTTTTGTCATACTTGAAATCTTTTTCCTTGAGATTTTGCTTATTGTTTTCAAGTCATTGCCTTCTGAGTTTATGTCTTGATCTTTCTTGTCATCATAGTAGCGTTTTATGATCAAGCTCTTTGTTGTTGTTGTTTATTATCAGGCTTATTTTTCTAGCCTACTTCTTGATGACCTTGGACTTTATGTTAGCATTGAACTCTGCTCATCTCTTAAAAGGGATGACTACCCTTGAACTATCTATTACCTTCTTTTGCTTTCACAGTCTGATCTTTAGATTTTTGTTAGCTCCCAAATAGCATGATCTGGGGAAAGATCTGGTCACTTCCCTCCTCTTAAAATTTTGTTCCTTATCAAAATGGGTCTTTGAGTCCTTGTAACTGTAAGCCAGAACTGGATAATGGATAGAGCTGCCAAATGGTACCTGATGCTACACACAGTGTTAACACGGAGATTCTCAGGAATTTCTTTCTGGAGTGTTCAGTCTCCTTATCACCCTAGGTGCTGGTTCCACTGTAGCTGCTGTTGTTCCCACTGCCCACAACCTATCACTTCTGCTGCCCAATACTCTTGGACAGCCTCTATCCCAATATCCAAAGACCTCTTTTTTCTGTCTTACTAAGATGTTGTTGGCTGAAAAATGACTTACCCTGACATTTTCTTGGTTTCCCACTATGAATTTTGTTTGTAGTGGTCTCTGTAGTCTGGTCATTTTATAGAAGCAATTTATGGGGAGGTTTGACAGTTGAGACCTTTCACTCCACCTTTTTGATTCCACCCTCCCAATTGTTAGTACCTGCTTTTCTCTCCTAAGTTACTGAATATTTATTTTGTATATCCCTTATACATAGTTATTTTTAACTATGAAAAAGAGTGGAATATAGTGGAATATAGTTGGAAAAGAAGCCTCTTAAGAACAAGAACAATTACACCTTTGTCCCTGTATCTTCAGTGGTAGCAAAATAACTGCTACATAGTAGTGACTAATAAACATTTGCTAAATGATTGATTTCTCTTACTTCATATAGCATTTCTGACCTCTTTTAATTAGAATATCCCCAGCACCCAATCTAATACCTGACACATAGTAACAATTTCATAAATACTTATAGACTGATATTATTATAGACAGTTCTATATTATAGTAATTATATAATACTCAATATTTTATGCTGCATGTCCTGTAATAACTAAGAGGGGAAGAGATTATTTTGAGTTTATGAGAAGTCATGATGAATTAAATTTTTAAAAGAGATTCAAATTTTTAGGCTCAAGTATATCCAGTAACTTAAACTCTGCTAAACAAATCTTATCCAGAAGCCCTTAAAAGACTTGCTTTATTTAATGAATATTAATAATTTATATGTAGATGATTGCATCAAGAGCCCTTGAAACCTTTTTGTCCTTTTTAGCTTGATCATTCCTTTCCAGAAACCTCACTTTTGAACAATTTCTTTGCAAATTCTTGCTTCATAAAGGCTACAAATGGAAACTTCAACCTAGTTATTGTCCAAATGATCACATTCCAAATTAGTTGTCTCAATTAATACCATTTTACTGAGATTTTATTCCTTAGTTGTGTGTTGACCATCTTCATCAGGATCCATCTGTGCTGTCATTTTATATTATATAGTACTTTTTAACACAAAGACATAACCAGAAAATTCTTCTCATTAAAATATTTAAATGACTCCCCAATTCCTTAATAGTCAAGAATGTTTCCAATGATTTATAAACTACTTTTCCTAGAACTGAGCTAATAATTCTAATCCATGAAATGATCATGGCTTTATTTTATTACCAAAGGTTTACCCATAGTAATCAAGCATCAAGGAGTAGCAAAAACTCCTTGTGCATTTTTGTTATTGTTGTTGGGTTTTTTTTTAATTCAAATAACAAGGAAACCACATCAGTGGGTGTAATGTCCAGACTAGCTCTGGAGGATCTCTGTTTCAGCTGGAGTCCTTGATCTTAGGAGAGTGGTGAAGGGGTAGGACCCACCTGGATGGTCAAACATGGAGTCCATTTATTTCAAGTTCTCCCAGCCTGAAATACCCTAGTACACTTACATCACTACAACACACTGCACATGTGCTAATTATATTAGGCATGTGCCAACTATAGGATGCTGGGCATGCAGAGCCACATAAGCAACTTGTTATTATTATGTAGATGTCTCCTTGCTGCAAATATCTCTGCTTCTAGTAGAACACAGGTCATCACACCTCCTTGACCTCTCAGAAAGGCTGCGACACCCTCAAGGGCAAATGAGAGCCAAACCAGACATTGTCAGCAGGTTCCCTAGCTGGGCTGAAGGGTGTTATACCTCACTTAGAGTTCCCTCACTATCTATGGCCCTCTACAAGTGGGACCAAGTCTTAATCCCCAGAGCCAATTTAACCTTGGGGACAGTTTCAATAACTGCTAAGAACAAACTAGCCCAACCTGCATGGCTTAGTATGTTACCCTTGATTCCATAGGGTGCTATTGTTGGTGCTTTAGGATGTTACATTTGTCACATCATGTTTTCAAGTCATCTCATAACCCTTGCTTACCCTCCACTAGACACATTCCAGTTGGCCAATCCCAATTCTAAAAATGTGACATCTAGATCTCTACACAACACCTTAGATGCAGCACAATCAGGGCAGAAAACAATGGAATGATTATTAAACTTTCTTGCTTTTGACATTATACTTTAAATTTAACAAGTATGCCTTTAAACTTTCATCTAAATCATTGCTTTTAAAAAGCCAAGTATTCTTATCTAAGCACAGAGACTTGTAACACTACTTTGAAGACCTACTTCTAGGTTGAATTCAGTCTATTGAGTTCAGTCAGCTATATACCTCCAAGCTCACAAAAATGAACAAAAGTCTATCAGGGGTCCTCAAACTTTTAAAATAGGGTGCCAGTTCACTGTCCCTCAGACTGTTGGAGGGCCGAACTAGAGTAAAAACAAAAACTTTGTTTTGTGGGCTTTTAAATAAAGAAATTTCATAGCCCTGGATGAGGGGGATAATCATCCTGCATCTGGCCCGCAGGCCATAGTTTAAGGACCCCTGTAAATCATGTTCCATTATTTTTCTTGATATTTTGAGAAAACTTATTGAAAGTCTTGCTGAAATCCAAATACATAACATTCTCCAGCATTCTCCCAATATACTATTCTATTATCTTTTTGAAAAATAGGAAATAAGATTAGTTATTCATTCATTCAACAAATGATTGTTAACTCCTACCAAGTTTTATGCAATAGGAATACAAAAATGAAAATAAAGCAATATCTGTCCTGAGGGAACTTATATGGTATTTCTAATAGTGGAAGAGTAATATTTACAGGAATAGCTAAATACAAAACAGATATACATGGGTATTTCCTCAGGTAGAACATTAATAATTGGGTTTATCAGGAAAGGTCTTGTATAGCCAATGGTTTGGGATAAATCTTAAAGGAAGTTAGGAATTTAAAAGGTGAAAGTGGGAAAGAATTGATGGAATATGTAGAATATACTTGCAGAGACAGTGAGAAGAGATTTAGAATGGCATACACAGGAAACCATAAATATTCCAATTTATTTGGAATCTAGAATATGTAAAGAAGAGCAATGGCTGTGGCCCTCGTATCGAATCAATTACCAAGTTTTATTAATTCTCCCTGTCACCTTATCACTACTCATACTCCAACTCTTTTCTCTCCCCTTCTCAACTCTGCCTTTTCCAATCAAATCTTTACATAAATGGCAAATTGACATTCTTAATTCACAAATATGATTAAATTGTATTCCTATTCAAAAAGTTCCACTGATAAAACACTTTTAAAATGATTACCTCAATTAATTGGAAAGTGTGATACTGTTTATAAAAAATGTGATGAAATAATTTTTCAAGAGCATTGGTTTGATATAAAGCAAAGTCCAGCTATAGTATAGTCCTATGATTTGTATAGTAAGGATTTAATGGAATGCCAGAGATAAATAGGTCAGAAAAATTTTCCTTATAGGAAAAAAATGAACTTCAATTTTTATTAAGAATATAGTTTCTGGATGCATTCATGCTCCAATGGGGGGGAAAAACCTCTTGACTAAGAATTGAATTCTTGACCTACCTCTGCCAAAAATTCAAATATGACCACAGACAAGTATTTTCTTGGTTTCCATATTTGTAAAAAGGAGATATCTGACCTATTATTTCATATGATCATAAAATTTTACCTAGAAATTGAATCCAGCTTCCTTGTAGGAGGAAAGAGAAGCCTAAAGAATTTAAATAAATAATCCCACATCAAACAGCTCATTCCTAGTAGCAAGGACTAAAACTCATGTACCCTCAGTCTCAGTCCTGTTTTCTTTCTATCACATCATATTATCTAGAACAAAGAGGGACAGTCTATCTGAAAAGTAACAATTGCATAATCTCTAATTCAAATGTTGTATTCCAAATTAAGTGTTTTTCTCTGAATCTGTCTTTAATAGATCTATTTTTTTAATTTCTCATCACTTTCTCATCACTACTAATTATCAAGATCACTGTGTAAATGAAAATCTTATCAGCCTTTAAAAAAACTATTTACTGAATGACATCTCAAAGCTGGTGTTTGTGAAATCTCGATTGTTTCCATGGAGATAAACTGCAATATCAAACTCTAGTCATAAATCAGTCTAAAAATGACAGGAAAATTTTTCTCTAAAGAATAATAGTCTGTAGTTAGCAATAAAAGGAAATTTGAAAAAAGTTAAAAGGAACACAGTGAGTAGTCTTAAACTCCCAATTAGAAACTGATTGTTATTTTTCTTTTTCTTTTTTAATTCCTATTTCAATTTGATTCAATAATCACTGTTTATTAAATGTTTAATAAGGGTCTTTTATGTGCTAAACCCTTTATAAATAATATATGATTTGTTTTTTTCAGTAATCCTAGAATGTAGATACTCTTATTATCTTTTTTAGAGTTGAGGAAACTGAGGCAGACCGAGATCAAGTGTATTACAGCTAGTAAATGTCTGAGATCAGATTTGAACTTAGATTTTTCTGACATGTGGCACAATATTCTATACACTATCCTGCCAGCTAGGGTAGAGACTATTTGAATGAAAAGTGTTGATATACAAACAAAACATACATTACAACTTACTAAAGGTGACAATTGGAAAGATGCAGAAACTGAGGATGAAGAAGAATAAAGGATGTGTCTAAAGTCGCAAACCTTAATGATTGGAAGGATGATGATGCCATCAATATAAAGAAGAAATTTGGAGAAGATATAGGTTTTTAATGAACAATAATAAATTCTGTTCTGGATGGGTTGATCTTTAGATACATATGAAACCAGTCAACTGGTAATAGAAGTGTTTATAGAGATCTCAGAGTCAACTATATAGATATGATCATTAAACCCATCATCATTGATGAGGTCATCAAAAAATATGGGGAAAGTTGGTTGGTTGTTGTCCTTTGTTCTTGAAGAGGACTAAAATAGCATCACTGTGTTGGAATTAAGATGATCAAAGATATACCACAAGTGCGACACAAATAGTCCATGTGAACATTTGCAAAGGAAGTATCTCTAAATTTGCTTATCTCACATTTCTTTTGACTATTGAAATAAAGATTTTTTTAAAGTATGCTTCATTCTGCATTTAGACACAATCAGTTCTTTCTCTGGGTATGGATAGCATTTTTCAAAAAGTCCTTTAAAGTGTCTTTGATCATTGTATAGCTAAGAATAGGAAAGTCATTCACAGGTAATTATCCCACAACATTACTATTTCTTTGTCCACAGCACATTTTACTTTGCCTGAACTTATAAAGGACATTCTAGATTTTTTCTGCTTGTTATTTCTTATAGAATAAGAATATAAGATATTCCATAATAATAACGATATTCCAACATAATCATATACCTTAATTTATTCAGCCATTCCCTAATTGATGGGAGAAAAGAGCTGCTATAAATATTCTTGTACATATAAGTCCTTTTCCTTTTTTAAAATATCTTTTGGGATGCATGCCTATTAGTGGTATTATTAGGTCAAAGAGTATGCATGATTTTAAAGTCCTTTTGATATAATTCATATCTTTTGAGCATTTATCAATTAGGGGATGGATCCAGAATAAGAGTCTTTAAGAATATCTGTATTAGCTTCTGAGAGAAAGAAGATGATCCAGTGAAGGACACTGACAAACAGGGTTTAAACAGGTAGGAAATGAACCAATAAAAAAGCAATGTCACAGAATCCAAGGGTGAAAAGATAGGGGAACAAACATTGTCAAAAACCATAAAGGAGGTTAAGATGAAAAGGGAATGAGAAAAAGTTATTGCAACCTTGAAGAAAACAATTTTAGTTGAATAATAGGTTTGGAAGCTAGATGGCAAGAGATTTTTTTTTAAATATGAACAAGGAATTAGGAAATTGATCAATAAGTGTAGCCAACCCTGTTAGGGAAGTTGGCTATGAAAGAAAGATGAGGTATAATATACAGCTAGAAGGAGTTTCAAGGTCAAATAAATCTTTTTAATAAATCAAGGTCAAATTATTTTCATTTGAAAATTTGAAATTTAAAAATCTTTTGCACAAACAAAATCAACATTATCTAGGATTAGAATAGAAAATAAGTAGAACTACTAAGTAGAAGAAACTACTAAGGGCTGCTACAAACATTTTTGCACATGTGAGTCCATTTCCCTTTTTTATGATCTCTTTGAGCTACAGGCCCAGTACAGATACTGCTGGATCAAAGGGTATACACAGTTTGATAACCCTTTGGGCATAGTTCCATATTGCTCTCCAGAATGGTTAGATCAATTCACACTAAATTTGTATATAAAAAGGTCAGAATAGACATTTGCCCCCAAGAATGGATTGTGTTGGAACCCTTTTTTCATCCATTCATTTTTATGGGCAAAGGGAAGAGAGAATTTTAAAGGGGGAAAATGGTCCTGATCAAATCAGATCAGTCAAGAGAATCATCTGGAGGCTGAACTGGTAGGAGTCCATTCTGGAGGGACATTCTGAGTTCTTGAGGATTCTCAAGTCAAATCATCAAATATTTTTAAGTACCCAATGTATGCCCAGCATTGTGATAAGTATCTCTTTCAGAAAGGGAAAAGGAGATTCCTTTCTTTCTCTCTGCCCCCCATTAGCAATGGATCATGTGGCAGAAGCACCTGGCCATAACAAATTTGTGTGGGAAAATTCTAATGGAAAAACCAAAACTGGAGCTCCTTGATCCACAGCTTTCAATGTAGGAAGGCAAGAAGGGTAAGTATTTGGAGCCTGAAGCAATTTTTCCAACATTTAAGTGATGACAGGACTCAAAGTTTAAATTCCAAGATAGCAGACTTGGGAATTCTTTCTACTAGTCCTAAGATAAAATTTTAGTTCTTCCTGAAAAAACTTGGAAGGAACCCAGCCAAGGATTTCATCTTAGCCAGAAACTAGAAACTGCAGAGATTATTGCCAATAAATAGAGAATTAAACATGTGGAAATTAGGCCCAAAAAGCCAAACACAGCAACACAACTAATCAAGATATCTTGTCTGATGAAGAAAATTTCAAGAGAAGCAT
Organism: Antechinus flavipes; assembly: GCF_016432865.1. Classification (NCBI taxonomy): domain Eukaryota; kingdom Metazoa; phylum Chordata; class Mammalia; order Dasyuromorphia; family Dasyuridae; genus Antechinus; species Antechinus flavipes. The sequence goes on along the minus strand of NC_067398.1, from coordinate 126,920,780 downwards.
GATAGGACTCAGGATCCCTGCAAAGTTAGAAATGTGAATTGCCATCCACATTTGTTTCCCATGGATGAACTCCTCATGTACTATCTCTGTGCATTCTTACTTTCTCCATTGATGCTATATATGTTTGTGTGGAGATTACAAAGATTTTTACAGAGCCAAACACTGGATTTAATGGGGGGTGAGGAGGAAACAGCATTCAACTAGAAATGTCTGGTCTCATACATATTTAATAAAATACCACACATCAAGACTCCGTGACCAAATCAGCAATAGATACAAGAGTAGCAGACTCCAGGAAGATCATGACGATAACTCTAAAAGACATCAACATTTCTATAATAAGACTGAATAGTATGAAGGGCTTCCTACATGTTTGTCTTAGCTATGTGTTTTTTTTAAAACAAATGTATCTCTCCATTTGTGTGTATCTTTCTACTGTTGCTGTGTGTATGTACGCCATCCAGATTATTGAGAGAGATGTTTTGTTGCTACTTTTCTTTCTATGCCTTTGAATTAAATGATCTTGCTTTAAAGTAATTGTGCCCTTGGCTGTCCATTAAATCACATGGGTTATAGCTCATGAATTATGGTATTAGGGAATGCAAAATTATAGAGAATCTTATACCTGGGGTAGCTAATTTTATGAATTAGGTGGTTGTCCCAGAGGTTACACTGACTACCTCAGGGTCACACAATTATTATCCAATACAAGATTTAAATTCAAGTATTTCTTCTTTAATGTTAAAATCTCTCTCTCAAGGAGTTTTACTTGGGGGAACAAGAACAGGAGCCAGATGGTAAGGAGTTTAGCAATGAGCATGTGGTACCAAGTGCAGGCAAAGAAGGGATGATAACTTGAGGATGTAGCAGAGTCAGGATAAGACAAAGCAAGCTACAGACTATTTGTAGGCTAAAAAGAAAGGCCAGTAGAGAAATGATTGAAACAATAAAATCCTGGAAGAGACAAGCAGAAGTAAGATCAAAGACAATTAGAAAAATCACCCCTTTGCCTCTTGTTCTTTAGGTCATCAAAGTAGAGCTGACTACAAAGCCTGCTTAGATTCTGATGATCAGATTCCTGTGTCTTAATATTTCAATCGAGATTAGAGACTCTGTCCCCTTCATCTAGAACAAAACCAAGTACCAAAGCCTGTTTTTTGGGGGACATGCAATCCTAAAGGGAAAAAAACTCTAAGGCTAATTACCTTTTCTCCTGGTCTATCATAGGAAATTCTGAGAGAGTCACTGAACTTCCTTAAATGTGAGGTAAGCAGAAAGGAAGATCATTCTGATTCAAGCCTTTTTGGAGATGCCAACAGTTCTGATTATCCAGCCAATCACAAAAGGCTCCTCCCAACCAAGCAGAACCAGTTACAGAATGCCTTCATTTGCTAACTTAAGTCATCCCTTATACATCACTGATTCTTTTTCCAAAAAAGTTAATATTTTATTTTTCCCAATTACATCTAAAAACAATTTTTAACCTTCACTTCTTACAATTTTTGGTTCAAATTATCTCCCATCCTCTTTTCCTGACTCATCATTGAGAAGACAAGTAATTTGATAAAAGTTACATACATGCAATCATGTTGTGAAAGGAAACATAGACAAAAGAAAAACAAGAAAAATAAATAAAATAAAACAAAAAGTATGCTTCAGTTTGCATTTAGATTCCATTAGAAACCAGTTGTTTCTCTGGAGGTAAATAGCATTTTTCTTACAAATCCTTCATAATTATCTTGGATTTTTGTATTGCTGAAAATAGTTTTTTAAGTAATTTACAACTGCTCATTGTATAATATTGCTATTATTATATACTTACTTCACTTTGCATCAGTTCATATATGTCTTTCAAGGTTCTTCTGAAAGTACCCTGCTCATCACCTTTATAGCACAATAATATTCCATCACAATCATATACCACAAATTCTTCAGCCATTCTCCAGTTTATAAACATCTTCTCAATTTTCAATGCTCTGTACCAGAAAAAGCTGCTATAAATATTTTTGTACACGTAGATCTTTCCCTCTTTTTAAATCATATTGGTATATTTGCCTAGTGGTGGTATTATTGGGTCAAAAGGTATTGACAGTTTTATGACCCCTTTATGATTTTTAGAAGCAAATTACTTGACACTTTCCATGTGGAGATGTTATAACTCTAAATAATCCAATAATGAATATACATGCACCAACCTACCTCATTACATGTACATCACAGTTATCTGTAGTGTGTACTGGCTGATTGTTTTCCTTTGTACTTGAAGAGAACCAAAATGGTATCACTGTGTTGGAATTAAAATATAGTATATCTGCCTATGGCTTATCAGACTAATACAATCCCAGAAGGCTCTACCATAGGCCAAGTTCAAATAGTTTATATGAACATTTAGAATGGAGATACCTTTAAATATATGCATTTCACATTTCCTTTAAACTATCACAATTCTGCTTCATTCATAGAGCACAACACCTTTTTTGATGTGGGTACACCATGCTAGGCCATTATCTCCCGTGTCTCACAATTGATTCCAGAGTTCTTCAGAAAGACTTTAAGAGTATCCTTGTAATACTTCTGATCTCAGTGTGAATTCTCCATAAAATAGTCTTTTAGGCTAACATATTTTTGGCATTCAAATAATGTGATCAGTCCATCAGAGTTGCACTCTCTACAATAGAGTTTAAAAGCTTGTCAGTCTAGTTCAAGAAAGGACCTTAGTATCAAATATCTCATTTTTTCAGGATATTTTCAGAACATTCCTAAGAATTCAAATGGAAGCATACAATAATGAAGTCAGCAATGGTCTTGTAGGCCATCAGTTTGATAGGCAACCTAATACTTTTATCTCCCATGCTTTCCTTCAGAGCCACTCAAATACTGAGCTAGCTCTGGTAATGTGTGCATCAACCTCATCATCTGTATATACATCTCTGGAAAGCATACTGCCAAGGTAAGTTAACTTATCCACAGCATTCAACATTTCTCCATTTGTTATAATTGATGGTTCCATACTAGATGGTACAGTGCTGGCTGGTAGAGAACCTCTGTTTTCTTGGTATTAATTGTCAAGCCAAAATTAGCCCAAGCATCAGAGAAACAATCCATATTCTGTTGCATCTCAACCTCAGAGCCTGCATTGAGTGTACAATCATCTGCAAACAAATAGTCATGCACCAACTCTCCTTTCACTTTGGCCTTTTCAAGTTAAATAATTTATCATCAATTTGGTAGCTGACCTTGATGTGCCTTTTTTTTTGTCCTCATTGAAGGCATATGACAACATTGCTAAAAACATCTCGCTAAAAACATGGGAACAAGCATCCAGCCCTTCTTAATTCCATTGGTAACTAGGAACTTGTGAGAGCCTTTTCCATTATCCCTGTACAAGCATGCCATTATGAAACTGGCAAAGGACTGATAAACTTCTCAAGACAAATTTTACCATGACCTTCAACAACCTTTCACAGATGACAATATCAAAATCCGAGTTAGATCTATGAAAGCAGTGCACAGAATTCTATTCTGCCCTGGAGTTGTTGGGCAGCATATCAACTGTTTTTTGATCCTTTTCAAAACCACAATGACTATAGGATAAATGACCATCTTCTAGGTGGAAATCAGCTTACTAAGGAAGACTCTGGCTGGAATCTTGCTGGCAATGACAAGGACACACACACACCAGTGTGCCACAAGACAACCTTTTTCTTTTTCTTTTATAAAGATGGACAAAGGAGGCATCATTGAACACCTGGGGGATAACATCCTCTTGCCATATAACACAGAATATTTCAGTCAGTTTTTGTACAGGGCAGTGAACCTTCTGCCTTGTAAATCTCAGCTGGAATAGAATGAGCATCAGGCATTTTGCCACATCAGTGAAATCTAATAGCATTTAAAATCTCTTTTTTGGTTGGAATTTCTATTAGGGATAGAATGACTTTAATCTTAATTAAATAATCAAAGGTTTCAGCATTGGTTTATCAAGGTCTGTTGAGAACACTACACCCGACTCCAACCAAACTGTAAGCTTCATGAGGACAGGAGTGATATGTTAGCTAACTGTATACAGCACCATACAGTAGGTATGGGTTTTTTTTTAAACTTGATTTCATTTATTTTATTTTGATTTGAGTCTGCTCTCCCAAGCTTGATATGCAACAGTCCTTAGTTTCTCTGGGGATAGAAATTCTTAGGTCCAAAGGAAAAAAAATGTATCTGGTCAGCAGCATAGACTATGATAACTTAAATCTTCAGAAATCCACCAACTTGGAGAAAGCAACCCTGACTCCATGTGGGTGAAACATTTTGTATACTTAAATGATCAGGCAAATTCATCAAAGGAGACAAGGGCTAATCAAATTCTAGAAACAACTTTGTTACCTTTTTGGGAAAGCTAACCTTTACCACATGGAATAAGAGGCACTTTGGTCCTACAGGAGCAAGTAGTACTGTTCCAGCAGACCTCTGGAATAATGGTTGACCATAGCCTTGTTGAGAGTTCTTTCATTTTTCATAATTATTTGCTTTCATATTGTTATTGTTATATCAATTGTTCTTGTCCAGCTCTCTTTTTCCTGAATCAATTCATATAAATTTACATATTTTTCTAAAACCATCATTTCATTTACTGTGTTCTGTCATACATGCCATAATTCATGCAGTCATTCTCTTTTGCTGGGCATTCCTCCTTTACCTCTTAGCTATGGTTCTTGGACACCATCTAAAGAGTTTACATACATATATTGGTCCTTTTCTTTTCTATTTGATCTCCTTAGATATAGGTCTAGTATTGATATTGCTAGGTCAAAGGTAATGAACAGTTTAGTAACTTTTTGGACATAGCTCCAAATTGCTCAACAAAATGGCTACACCATTTCATAGGTTCATCAACAGTGCATTAAATTTATGGTTTTCCTAAAGCTGTTGATACTTATTATACTCCATGTCTTCTTTTCTTTATTCTTTTTAAGTTAATATTTACTTTGATGTTTTCTTCAACCAGTTCATGCTAATTCTGAAATTGGTTCTATGTCTATAATGAATAATAAATAAAATGTTTATATTTTAGATTATCTAACATATTGAATTATATATTATATGATAAATTAATATTTCTATCTCTTGGGATACAGTCAATTAGACTTTTTATTATGTGACTCAGTGTTGAATACTTCTGACTTCTTCTAATTTTCCTATTGAAAAAAAAATCATGTAGTATAGCCGATGTATCAAACTCACAGCCTTTAGGCCACATGTCAAACACCAAGAATAGTCCAGTCATACTAAAATGTAATCTGAAAAATTTTGACAAAATAAATAAGAATACAATGCCACATAGACATGATTAGTTGGTGATTTTCTAAGTCAATATGAAGCCCACAGGAATATTTTTCTAAAGGAATCTGATACCAATTTGATGTACAGAAATTATGTGCCTTATAGTCTGCAAGCCTTTCATTTCTTGAGTTTTACTTCTGTTTTAAAGCACGGTTTTCAATGTCCTCCATTGTTTCTTTTTTGTCAATGAAGTTATTTTATTTTAGTTACTTGTCAAGACTCTTTGATTTCAACAGTGTAGGAATATTCAAGTACAGAAATTCTTCATCTAAGCATCCATTCATGTGAAACAAGTGTCAATTCAGATCTAAAACTAGTCTGTAGGAATTTCTCAAACACTGAAAAGTTAAAATACTTGGTTAGAGTCATAGATGCCAAAATATGTCAGTGGCAAAATTTAAACACAGGACCAATATGAAGGACTTTATCAAGTTCTTCACATAATTTTTTCCATTTCTTCATCCTCTGCTACACATATTTGTGTAAAACCTGAAATATTTCATAGTGCTATTAGCTTATATTAATCATTAACACTGCAAATAAGATGATCAAATATATCATTCAGTCATGTTTCTTAGTGCCTTTGGGTGCAAATGAAATCAACTTACTAATTCCTTTGTTGTCCATTCTGAAGATAACCTATGGCCTATCTTGACATTCAAATACAAATTCATTATAGCAAAATGTCAGCAAGGATGTAATTCAGTACTTCTAATACATGTGAACTCATTCTTCTTTTTTTTTAAAGAAGTTTATTATTAGATAAGCAAAGTTAAAGTATAGGCGAAGGTAGAGAAAAGGAGGGCACTGGACAGAGGGTCCAGTGGACAGAGGGTCCTCACATGGTAGCCATGTTTGGAATCTCTGCCGAACTCATTATTCTTTAGGCAAAAATTACACATTTAGTGTAAATTTAATTACATATAAATTACACATTTAATTACACATTATAAGAATAAACTTAATGTTTGTAGATAGTATAAAATTTTTTTGTTTGCAGATGATTGTGCACTCAATGCAGCTTCTGCAGCTGAGATACAACAAAGTATGGATCGATTCTCTGTTGTTTGTGCTAATTTTAGCCTAACGATTAACCCCAAGAAAATATGTCTTCCATCAGCCAGTATCACACCATACATATGTGGAACTATCAGATACAGTAAATGGTGAAGTTTTGAATGCTGTGAATAAGTTCTCTTACCTTGGCAGTATACTTTTCAGGGATGTCCACACTGATAATGATATTGACACAGTCATTGCCAGAACTAGCTCAGTATTTGGCTCCAAAGCAAAGTGTGGGAGAGGAGAGGTATTAGACTGATCACCAAACTGAAGGTCTATAGAGCCATTGTACTGATCTCATGTTGTATGCCTGTGAAACCTGGACAGTGTTCTAGTGTCATGCCAGGAAACTGAAATGCTTCCATTTGAATTGTCTTAGGAAGATTCTGAAGATCACCTGGAAGGATAAGATACAGACACTGATGTCTTTCCTTAAACTAAACTGAAAAGCATTCTGACTCTCCTGCAGATAGCACAATTCCATTGGGCTGGCCACATTGTTTGAAAGCCAAATATACTTTTGCCAAAAAGATTTTTTATAGAGAACTTAGGGCAAGTACTCACAAGGTGGTCAGAAAAAATGATATTCAAGGTTTCAAGGTCTCTCTTAAGAACTTTAGAATCAATTGTATGACATGGAACTGCCCAGGCACAGGACTGCCCATTATGGTGTATCCTAATCAGAAAAGATTCTATGTTCTATAAGAAAAGCAGAATTGAATTAGCTCAGAAAAAACACAAGATGCACAAACTTAGAGAAGCTACCCCAAATATTCATAGGGACATTTGTGCCCAACCTGTGGTAAAGCATCCTGAGCTCCATTTTGGTCTGATCTGCTATAGTTGGACACACTGTAACTCAACTGTAATATAGTAATGTCATTTTGGTCCTCTTCAAGAATGAGGAACAACCTATCTATCTCTCTATATTACTATTTCAAGGATTGAGAAAAAAGTAGTCAATCTTTTGTGACAGACTTCCTGATAGTTAGTTACATCTACATCAGATAGGAAGGTCCACTCATACAGTCTCTTTTTGACTACAAGAGTTTTTAGACCACTGGCCATACTCTTCATTGGTTCTGTCACCTCCACAATCATATTCATCATCAGAATAGGACTTTACTGGAGTTCATAGAGTAATATGCAGTGGTTTATTGGAGAGCCAATAGCAAACCCAGGAAGAAGCTATGGTTAAGTAATGCTTCTGACCTATCCTGGTTATGTGACATTGAGTAACTCATTTAAAAGCTCTTTAGTCTAAGACCAGATGTAGAGAAGGTACTGGCCTGCTCTGGCAAAAAGATTTTTTCTCATCTCAGTGTTCTCTATACCCATAAAACACAGAATAAGTCAGTATCCCAATCCTATCCCTTAGTCTCAACTGCAATTCAAAGTGGGGGAGGGAGGAGGAAGTATAGGGGAAAGGAGAAAAGAATAAAAATTGATCTCTTTATACTGTAGTCACACTATCTGCCACTTAAGTGGAGCAAGTGTTTGTTTGACTCTAGAATTGTTGTTACCACATGATTCTCCAGTATTTGTATTTTTTTGTAATTGTCAGTTCCTAAATATGTCCTTACTTTATTTCTGTGGCTCAGCTATTACATTTTGGGTACGTCATACAGGGCATTATGTGTTCCTGTTGTTGCTAAACTAAACTAACTATTTTCTATTGAAAGTCATGCTTCTTTTACTCATTGGTTCTTTAGTGTAAAGACAAGACTTAATGAGTTTTTTCTTGTAAACTAATTTTAATAATAAATGCATGCAGTGATCCCAGAAAGAAATTATGAGACATTACCACTTAGGAAGATTACCAAAACACTGTGTTCTCAACAGTTTTGACTGTGAGCTGAACAACTAATTTTCTTACTATTGTTGCCCCATGAGACTAAACTCTTTTCTATGTACCTTTCAAATATTGTTTACCCCTCCTTTTAAAGGTTTTAATTGCCCACCTTAAAATAATTCATTTTCATGGCCATTGTACTTTTGTCTACATAAAGTAAACACCTGGATGAAAAGCTTAATAGGTCACCCAGACAGTATTCCCGATTTGGTTCCAAATATCCAGATGTTTATATTTATGCTTGGCACTGCAATGTGGGCCAAACATCTGGACAGTGGATTTTATTTTTCACTTTTCATCCAAATGTTTTGGTCTTCTGAAGACATAACCATAAAGACTATTTTTTTCTTTCAGACGTAAAGTCTAGGTGCCCCCACAGAAGCCACATCCCAATATAACTTGTTTTTTCCATAACATCATCTTGCCTCTAAGTAAGATGTGAAAGAACCATGAACATCTCTGTGGAAAAGGAAAAACTTTTCATGGGAATTCAGAGTGGTGAACAAAGAATGATGCAACTTGTATTTTCCAAAGTGTTAGCTCTTTTTCAAACATTTGAGGTTCACTCCAGGCAAACATATTTTTTCCTTCTGTTCCAACACTTTTTTCCTCCTTTTTTTTTAAAGGAGTAATATTTTAAGGATAACAATGATCATACTTCTAATCATTATTGTACATGAATGCTCAAAAGTATTGCCTTTGAAAGTATCCCCTCTGTGGCAGATATGATAAAATGAGAAAATAACAAATGTTGGAGAGACTGTGGGAAAAGACAAAATAAACTGTTGGAGGAGATATGAATTAGTATAGCTATTCCAGAAAGCAATTTGGAATTATGTCCCAAAAGTCATTAAATTATATGTACTCTTTGACCCATTAAAACTACCACTGCATTTCCAAAAGATCAGAGAAATAGGAAACGAATCCACATGTACAAAATATTCATAGCATCTCTTTTTGTACTGTCAAAAAAATGTAAACTATTGAGAATAATTGGCCCTTAATTGAGCCCGAACAAATTATAATATACGAATGTAATGGATATCATTGTTCCATAAGAAATGGCAAAGGAGATGGAGACCTTAGAAACTTTTCAAGACTTAGATGAATCAGTGCAGAATGAAGTAGGTAGCACCAGGACAATTCATAAAATAACAACATTGTGAAAACAAATAGTTTTGAAAGACTTTAGAACTTGTAGCAAGACTGTGACCAACTGTGATTCCAGAAAATAACTGAAGAAAAATGTCACCTACAGAAAGTATTGTCCCACAAAAAGAAATGATTTTCACTAAAAGTCAATAAAATTCTTCCTAGAACTTGAGTAGTCCCTACCTCTGATCTTCCTGGCTATGGAAGAATTTTTTAAAAATCTCACTCACATGGAGGCAGGACCCTCCAACTTGGAGGATTTCTGAACATCACTCAAGTTTCCATATCCTTTCCTACTAATTAGATACATTTCCATATAGAGATGAGGAGAGTGTTTCAAAACAAAATAAGTGCCATTGAAACCTTGTTGGATATCCTTGCTATGTTAGGGTAAAATAAAACTATTTTCTTTGTTTAATGACCTGCAAGTGTCTCATTTTGTCCCTACCCTGAACTTTAATTCAAAGGGTTATGTCAGGCCCACCCATAATACCTCCAGACTGGGAAATGATGGATTAATATGCAGAATAAGACAGACTCACATTTTTGGATCTGATAAATATGAAAATTTATTTTATTTCTTAAAGTGGTTTTCTTTTTCTTTTTTTCTTCTAAATTAATTGAGGGGAAGGCAGAGAAAATAAATGTTTATTGATTGAAAATGACAAGTTCCAAGATAACAGTTATGACCAGCAAAAGAGAAATTGTTTGATGAAAATGGCTAAATGGTAAGTGAACATGATAAAATCTTATATCATGAAATGTAATAAGTAATCCTTTCCAAGAAAACTGAGATTTGTGTTACTTAATGCATAGTAAAGTCAGAAGAACCAAGAGAAAAATTTAGACAATAGCCTCAAAATTAGATTGATAAGCTACTTTGAGAATTTGAGAATTCTGATTAGTGCAGTGACTAACTACAGTTCTAAAGGACCTATGATATAGAAGGCCTCAGACCCCGACCAAGAAATGAAGGACTTAAAAGATGGACACATTTTCAAACATGGCTACTATGTGCATTTGTTTTGCATGACTATGGATATTTGTGGAAATTGTTTTCTTTTCTTTCTTTTTTGACAGTTTGGCAGGTGGCAGGGAGGGTTGGAAGACAGAGGGGGCTTACCTAACAACTCTCACCTAGGTCCCATTCTTTACTTTCACCTTGACAACACTCTGGAGAAGCCCTCATCCCCTCACATCTGGATTATTGCAAAGCCTTCTGATTGGTCTCCTCACTTTGGGTCTCGCCATTCTCCATCCTTCCTTCACTTCACTGGTAGACTGATCCTCTTAAAGATTAGGGCTTGACACAAACTGTTCCCCTATTCAACAAATTCCAATTGTTCGTTGTTATCTTCAAGATCAAATATAAAGTCTTCTTTGTGACTTTTAAAGCACTTCATAGTCTAGCTCCAAACCTTTCCAGTCTTCTTACATCTAGACCCCTCTATGTAATCTTTGATCCAGTGACATTGATCTCTTTGCTATACTTTATACAAAACATTCCATGCTGTGTCTCATTCCATGTATTTTCACTGATTGCTTCAACATACCTATATTGTCTCTCTTCTCATTTCTATCTCCTAGTTTCTCTGTCTTCTTTCAGATCCCAAATAAAATTTCACCTTCTAAAAGATGCCCTTCCTGATCCTCAATAATGCTAGTATATTTCCTTTCAGACTACCTTCAATCTATTCAACATATATCTTGTTTATATATAGCTGTCTGGAAATAGCTACACCTAAAGAAGGAATACTGGGAAATGAATGTGAACTATTTGATTTTTGATTTTCTTCCCGAGTTATTTTTACCTTCTGAATCCAATTCTCCCTGTGCAGCGGGAGAACTGTTCGGTTCTGCAAATATGTATTGTATCTAGGATATGCTGCAACATATTTAACATATATAGGACTGCTTGCCATCTTGGGGGGGGGAGGGAAGGAGGGGAAAAAACGAAACATAAGTGATTGCAAGGGATAATGATGTGTAAAAATTATCCTGGCATGGATTCTGTCAATACAAAGTTATTATTAAATAAAATTAAATTTAAAAATATATATATAGCTGTCTGTACATTGTCTCCTCCATTAAACTGAGCTTTCTGAAAGTAAGAAATGTTGTTTTGCTTTTCTTTTTATCTCCCAAATTTAGTGTAATGCTTGGCACATAATAGATACTTAATAAACACTTATTGATTCAATTTGCCTTTAAGGAAAAAAAGAGATTATTTCTTGAAGTGTTCTGTGAAGCCAAAGGGCACCAAATGGCACCAAATGTTGGACATCAATAGGACATTTAACCCTCTTTCAAAACCATATTATGGATAGAAGAATACATACACAAATACACATATACACATACATGCTACCATCTGAATTCACCCTAAAAGAAAGACATGATGAAAATGGAAAAGGTCCAGAGAAGCCCACTTAAGATGTTAAAGGGAATATTTTATGACATACTTTTTAAAAATGAGGACTTTGAGTTCTAAAAAGATATTAATATGGGATATTATTGATATTTACAAAATTATGGAAGATGTGGCCAGAATGTGATGAATATAGAGAATATAAAGTCTTGAAAGAGCAGAGAAGAGTCACCCCAACCCCTTGTGAAAGTAGAAAAACAGAAATTTAGGAAAAATAAAAGGTAATACTTCTTCAGATAGCAAAATATAATATACTTACAGCTGATTTGTACTGGAAATATGTATAGGATCTAAAAACATCCATTACATATTCAAGGGTTATAGATTTATTATGGGTTATTAGAGAAATTATAAACCCCATTATTATACATTTCCTATTATAGGAAGACTAAGATTTTTAGGGCAAAACCAAAACATTTTGAGTTATCATCTTGGAAGACATTCATGACTTTTTATTAAAAAACAACAATAACAACAATATTACTATCAGGGACAAAAATCTAAGGGAATTTTACCCAGAATGCTCATTTTTATGTGTGTCCTTAATATGACAATTACTGCAATGTCACCATGTTTTTCTGGTTTCTTGTCTCCTTTTGAAGACTAAATGGATAATTTGACCTACAGATCTCTGAATTGTGATAGATCAGTCAGAAGAAAAATGGAACAGCACAAGTCATAAAAACAACATGAAAGGTTCAATGAGCAACAGATTTTTTTTTTCTTTACTTTTACTTTGGCAGAAATGTCATAGGACATAGTGAAGAGAGGATTGGGCTGGAGATAAGACCTAAGTCCTTGTCTTCGCTCTGTCATTCTCTTTATAACTCAGGGAAAGTCATCATTACTCTATGAACCTGTTTCCTCCCTCTATACAAAGAAGACATCTACAGATGATTGTTATAAAAATAATAATACATAAGGTATAAAGTAAACCCTGTCAATGCTAACTATTATTATTTCAGATTAGAACACTTGTCTGTGTTTCCAAAATTCCAAAATCTCAGTTTTTCTATTTTCGTAGTATTTCTAGGTTTAGTATAGGGCAGAATTCAGTAATGATGAAAACTTCGAAGCAGAAAATATTAAAAGATGCCAAGATGGGTAGGGAATCAAAAGAACTTTTATAGCTGTCCAAAGCAGGCAGCTTCGGGATTGGTGCAATTAAGGTAGCATCTTTTTCTACAAATTGAAGCTTTATTGGACATAGTGGTTTCTGTCTTGTATTAAGTAAGGCAGAGTAGACAGTATATTAATCATTCTTATTTTGGTTTAAAAGCTTTTCTAAACTAGAACTTGGGTTATAAATCACTAATAAAAACAAGCCTAATCCTAACTGTCTTTCCTTTAGTTCAGATTCATGTAGATTTTATTTTTCTCCTCCCAAATCACATTATGATGAGATGACAGGGGAGCCATAAATAAAGCACTTTGTATTACTTGTTTTCTTTTTCCTAGTTAAGTAACATTCATTTATATGAAAGTGGATTGAGGCATTAAAGCTAAATAACTTTAAATCCAAGGAACATTTTGTTCCCTTATTTTCTTTTAAAAAAGCAGCAAGCTCAGCTGCATTTCTATACTAAGTAAGGTAAATGGTTATGAAAATCAAAATTAGTCACTACCGTTTGTACCAATGTAATTATTTTGTTATCTTGACCATAAAAATGTTGTTTTATTAACTTGGAGGCAGAAGGCAGGAAAATATTTAAGAGATCAACTTTGCCTCTTACTTTGAACATTTCCCTTTAGGGAGTCAGGACATTTAAATAGGCATCATAATGTTGTATCTACAACCCTTCCTAGCCCACCCCCCCCTCAAGCTGAGGCATGAGAAGACAAGCAAAATTCAAGAAGTGACCACAAAAATCCAGAAACAAGCCCTTTTCTGAGAAAGTGATCTTAGCTCCATCTGCTGTTATAGCATCTGTGCCCTAACTTGTTGATGTCAGTGGTGGGGGAGGTTTATTATAAAACTTTGTTCCCTGGACATAAGCTTATGAAAGTTTAAATCTGTTCAGAAAGGGACAAAAGTAGATAGCTTAGGATTCTTGACCCATTGTTCTCTCTACGACACATATTGCTTTAAAAAAGCAACAATAACAACTAAACTGGACCTATAGGAAAGAAACTAAGTACAAGGCAAAAGCCTGAGTTGTCAGCAAAAAGGTCTCAAGGAAAATCCATTGGAAAGAATTCAAATATTTGTTGTTTTCCTCTTTTCCTATTACTTTCCAAAAATAAAAGCGTTTTTATGGTAATTTCTTGTCTCCCAACTTAGAAAGTATATTTAGATGTGGCTATCAATATGGTCAATAAGGTTGTTTGGTAGGTTGGGAAGGGGAGAATAGGGATCAAAAGATCAAAGATGATTAAGATTTAATAGACTTGTCAAGATTATACCTGATTCTAAAAAAGTTATTATGGCTTGGAAAACTAACCTATGTTTGGGGTAACATTGTTTCTATTTAGATCCTTTTCTTTTCTTTCCCACAAATCCCCAAAATAGTTGTTATTGCTTCAGTAACAATGACAAGAATGTTGAAATGCTTTGTTTGTAAGGCAGTGTTCTTCTTGGGTATCCTGTGATCCCTAAGCAGCCCAAGAGAAACTAAGATTACAAATAGAACACCCCAGCCCAGCATTTCCCAACCATATCCCTCCCAAATATGTATTTCTGGTCCGTAAAACTTTTACTACCAAGAGTCCTGACTTCTTAGAGACTGCAAACTGATTCCCTCTGCTCCCCAGTTCTGGCTCTTCCTCTCACTCCCGGGATCCCTTCTTCTCTGCAGCTCTAGACCCTCTTCCCTGAGGCCAGAGAGAGTCACTGCCTTGAGGTTCCAGAGGGCAGTGTGGTCCCTAGTAAAAAATGTGGATATTTTAAAAGTCCACAGATAGACTGTCAAACACTCCTACTAGTCAGCTTTGGTGGGGGGACAAAGGAAGGGAGTGAAAGAGGTTGACTTTTTAAACTACACATCAATCATTAATATTTGTTTTGACTATTTGCTTTCCAAAAGCACAAATGGTTTCTGGATTGGACATTTCCTGCCGGCTAATAGCCAGTGGCATATTTCTTCCATTCTCCTACTGAGTTATCATGGGGCTCTATTCTCACTGTAAGCTCAGAACGGCATGAGATGGAATGAGATTGAACATATGATTCCACTGATACAAGGAACCCCTGATAAGAAAATTCCCTTTTACCAAAGCATAATTGTCTCTTCTCTGAAGTTTCAGTCTTAGAGTTACCTATATCTGGAGAAGTTAATTTTCCCAGTCACATAGCCAGTAGGTATCAGAAATAGACCTTAAATTTAAGTGCTCTTTACTCTAGAGTGAATTCTCTACATCTGCTTTCATAATAGAATAAGCATACAAGGTAGAAATGTTACCCCTATATTCCTTTCTCTCCCTAAACTAACCCTGAAATTCTATTCTCTAGCCATTTTTGACCTTTCGCTTCATATATATGACTCCTTGGAAATTACTGTAATGAATATTACATAAAAGCCAAATGTATTTTTGTTTGTAATAGTAAAAGACTACAAATAAAATCAATGTCCATTGACTGAGGTATGGGTAACCAAATTGTGCTATATGCATCTAGTGGAATATTACTATGATGAATACAGAGACGTTTTAGAAGATACATGGAATGAAAATGAAATAAACAGAATCAGAAATATAACAAACCTAATGACTATGACAATGTAAAAAGGAAAAATCAAGATGAAATTATAATAATCAAATAATTTATATTGAATGTATCTATGAATTATCATATAATAATATGGAATTGTAATACTCAAAGTTGGCCCCAAAGAAAAGATAAAACTCATCTCATCTACTTCTTTATAGAAATGTAGTTCTTTATGGAACTACAACTATTAGCCTTCTTTGATATATTGATTTATTTTGGTGATCTGGGCTTTTTCCTCCTTTTTATTTTTTGTCATAAGTTTGACTCTTTAGCAGAAGAATGTTTTTTTTATACTTGGAAAATTAAGGTTTATACAAACAAAAGATAAGATAAAAATTACTCCTGTGATATTGCTGATATACAGAACTCCTGAATGAGAAAACTCTCTCTTCCAATGCAGGTCTATCTATATCTTCTCTGCATCTTATAATCTGAGAGAATTACTTGGGTTCAGCAGCTTTCCCAAGACCACACCATTAGTACCAATCAGTGATGGAGTTTGAATATGGGTCTTTTTAGCTTCAAAGCCAACTCTCCATTTACCCCACTTGGGGTATCAAACCTAGATAGAAATGAAGGTCACTAATCTGTACATAAGAAGACATACATAAGCAGCAGTATTTACTTAGTTTTAAAATGCAATGTTGTCAATGTTTCATAGTCTTTTTATTTATTTTGTTAAATATTTCCAAATTACATTTTAATCTAATTCTGAGGTACTGGTAATAGACATGTATAATCTTTTCTCACTATAACACTTTGTCCACCAAAAGATATTGACAATAATTAAAGTAAAATAGTTATACTATATTTAGTGGACATGGAGATAGTACAGTGCATAGAACACTCAGTCCTAGAGTCAAAACTTAAATTCAAATCTGATCTCAGACTCTTACTAGCTGTATGACCCTGGGCAGTTAACAACCCTCTTTACCTCAATCTCTTCATCTGTAAAATGATGTGGAGAAGAAAATAACAAGCCACTCCAGGATCCTTACCACAACTGGTAATGTCTGAGTCTAGATTTGAACTCATGAAAGTAATCCTGATTCAAGACTTGGCACTCTCTCCATTGTACTACTTGGTTGCCCTGGAGTAAGAAAGATCTTGAGCTCCAACCTAGCTTCAAACACTAACTGTGTAACCATTTAAAGCTCTCTCTGTCTCTATTTTCTAAATTGCAAAATGAAAATAAAAACAGCATCTAATATACTGTAACCCATTCAACATGTAAAGGACTGCTTGCCATCTGGGGGAAGGGGTGGAGGGAGGGAGGGGAAAAATCAGAACAGAAGTGAATGCAAGGGATAATGCTGTAAAAAATTACCCTGGCATGTGTTCTATCAATAAAAAGTTATTTAAAAAATAAAAAAATAAAAAAAATAAAATAAAAAACAGCATCTATATCCCACAGTTGTGGTAAGGATCAAATTAAATAACATTTGAAAAGTACTTAGCAAAATTCCTGGCACAAACTAAGAGTTCAATAAATGCTTATTTCCTTCCCTTCCTCTGAACTTAAATGAAACAGTACTTCCTTCAAGAAACTTACCTTCTATCATTATCTATCACCCTCCTTCCAAGTATGCATCTCTCCCAATGCTAAGCCCTGGGCCTTTTTTTTCCTCCTATACTCTTTCATTCAAGTATCCATCACGTACCAATATAGGTACTGAACTCCATTATTGCATCCTCAGCTACCAGTAGACATCTCCATATGGGTATCCTGATTGTAACCCAAACTCAACATATCATCCTCCCTTCTCCCCACTTCCTTGCTATACTTAACCAAGTCCTCATCCAAATTTCCCTATTAATATTGACAACATTCAGGTCTGAAAACTCAGATTCATAGTTGGCTCTTCTTCACAGGCAATACATATTTCATCAGTTGTCAAATCTTTTTGCAGCTTCTACCTCCATAATACCTCTCACCTCCATCACTTCTACCTTTTCACACAATCACAACCTTAGTTAAGGTCTTCATTACCTTTCACCAGTCCTAGACTATTAAAATAGCTTCCCAATTGGACTCTTTATCCAATCCATCTGCCTAGTCACCAAAATAATCTTCTCATGGCACAGGTCTGCTCATGTCACTTAACCATTGAAAAAGTTTAATAAGATTCCTTCTTGCCTTCAAGATGAACACACTAGAATTTATGGTTTTCCACAAAGTAGTTCCAAACTATCTATTAAAAAAACTTATTCATCCAGCAGATTTATATGAAATAAAATATTAAGTTACAGAAATATGGTAAAGTAAGAAACTTCAAAGGAGAAAATAAGACAGAAATATTTTTTCTTACCCAAATCTAGCAAAGAATGTCAGTAATAGTTTCCTTAATATGCCATGCTATATCAAGAAAACCTGTGGATATATGGAACATTTCCATTGTGAGCTAGGAATTTTGGAAATTTTCTTGTCTTCTGTATATCTTTCTTTTACTGTGGTTTTTATTACATTAAATATAGTTTTATGACACTATATGGCTACTCTGACTAACATGCTATTGATGCTTAATAAATTGCCAGCTTACTCTTTTAATCTTACATCACATTGCTTATGTTCTATATATTCTGTATTCTATATTCTAGTCACCATCTCCCACCTCCATATAGTTTCCCAAGCAATTTCTGGTATCCAGAATATATTTCCTTCTCATTCTTGTCCTTTAGATTATTTCCCATTGTTCAAGGATCAAGGATCTTCCTCAAATAGTTGCAGAGTTTTTGGAACTTTCTTGTACTCCCTTCTCTCCATATTTCATATTTACTAATATGTATATATGCTATATCTCCACATAAAATATAAGAGCCTTGAGAGCAGTCACAGTTATTTTTATCTTTGTTTACTCAGGGACTATCATAGTAAAAACTTAATTTTTTAAAAGCCATAGATATTTATTGGAAGTTATAAATCATTCTTTAACAACAATGGCAAACGTTTCCCCAAAATTTCAGTTACAAAATCCAATATGAAATTTCTAGTCCTATTAATGACTAAGAATAATCAACAGATATCTTTAAAAAAGGAGAAAGGACCTAGCTGTTCAAAAATATTTATGGTAGTTCCTTCTATGGTGGATAAGAGCTAGAAACTGAGAGTATGGCTATCAGCTAGGGAATGACTAAACAAGCTGTAGTGCATAATTATAATGGAATAGTATTGTGCCATAAGAAATGATAATCAAGATGATCTCAGAAAAACCTGGAAAGACTTACAAGAACAGATGCAAAGAGAAGGGAGTAGAACCAGGAGATTTGTTGCACACAGTAATATGATGACCGCATCTTTAAAATCAGCTGGAGTCAGGAATAAAGGTTAAGGGGAAAATCTTCAATCTTTATTCTCAGTAGAGGTGAGGATTGCGATAGCAATATGGGCAGCTGTGACAGGAAGCCAGCTAGCAGAGGGGGATCGGAGATGAAGGGCCGTAGTAATAGCAATGCGTGCAGCTGTATCAAGATGCTAACCAGCAGTCTCTCCTTCCACTTCCCTTTCCCACTCCCCTGCCTCCATCCACTAAAATCGTCATTTCCTATAGAACACATCAGGACTTGCACAAAGAGTGGGCAGGGACCATTCTTTCTCCAAGCTTATATATTAATAGAGTATGGTCCAATTACTATTTAGCCTCTTGTGCTTGGGACCTCAGTGCATCAACTCGAGCCTCAGCCCATTACATCTCCCACTTTCTTTTGTTTTTAGAACACAGGTGGTCATGCCATCCCTGACTCCTCAGGGAAGTCAGATCCCCCAAGGGGAGGTGATCACACCCTCCCTGACTTCTCAGGAAAGGAGGTGAAAGCACCAAAAAGGAGGTGATCACAACCCCCCTGACTTCTCAGGAAGGAAGGTAAAATCACTAAAAAGGAGATAATCACACCCTCCCTGACAACTCAGGAAGGGAGATGAAAAGCACCAAAGGGAAGTGGGGGTTGCTAGTGGGTCTCTGGGCTGAAGGGTCTTATTATGCACAAACCCATCAGCATGGGAGGTATTACACAAGCACATAGCAATAACACAGAGGCTATTAGTGATGACTCTCCCCACAGTCAGTGCAGGCTTGATGTGGTGTAACCAACATAAATTGTTCATGCGAGTAACAGTGTAACAAACAATATAAATCAACATGGTGTTGTAAAAGATTGCCAGAAGTCCTAGAAGGAGAGTATGCAAACAGCAGTCACACATAAGCCTTCTTCAGCAGCCAAGAGATAGTCCAAAACCAATCTATTGTCCATTGCTTCACATATCAGGGAATCCAATGATCCCCTCCAAGTTTTTGAAGTCCTGCAACAGTCTTTTCATGTGTTAGGCAATCCAATGATTCCAGCAGATTTTGAAGTCCTGTAACAGTCTTATCATTTCTCAGAAAATCCAGTGATTCCTGAGGATTTTCAAGTCCTACAACAATCTTATCATGTCTCAGAGAATCCAATGATTCCTGAGGGTTTTGAAGACCAACAATTTTCTATGTCCATGAGTCAAACGCCATAACTGCCACGCTCTTTCAATGGTGAGCACAATCAGCAACAGAACCACTCGATATTTCTTGAGTCTTCTCCTTTGTTTCAAGGGTTTGCTCCGTCTCTCTGCGATGGTCAAGGTGAATACGGCCCGTTGGCACCCATCTGATTCCTTCTCCACCTGTAGAGATATAAGCAAACCCTCTCCCCCAAGCAATTAGCCTATCTGGTCCCTTCCATAGAGTATGGTCCAATTACTATTTAGCCTCACGTGCTTGGGACCTCAGTGCATCAACTCGAGCCTCAGTCAATTACACAGTAATAGCAATATTGTATGATGAAAAGCTGTAAATGATTTAGTTATTCTCAGCAATACAATGATCTAAAACAATCCCAAAGAACTCATGATGAAGCATACCATTTGATGCCAGAGGAAGAACTATATTCTGAAGCACACTATTTTTCACTCTCTCTGTTTCTGTGTGTGTGTTTCTCTCTCTTTTTTGGTTCTTTTTTTTATCAGAGTCTTCTTGTACAAAATGACTAATAGGGATTTTATACATGATTTGCACATGTACATTTATATGAGATTGCTTATTGTCTCAGGGAGGGAGGGAGGGATATATTTGGGAACTCAAAACTTTAAAGAAATATTTAAAATTGTTCTAATATATAATGTAAGAAAATAAAATATTAACATTAAAAATAGCCTACAGAGCAATGTTACATGATTTAGGTATTTTCCTGCATATGAGAAAAAGATAAGGAGAGGATCTCTTAAAATCCTTTCAAGTTCCATGATTCTGTGGAGGACATTAAGGACATATTTTTCCAATTTCTTTCAGAAATAAGTGAGTCCCAATGAACTACATAAAATAAATCTGAAATGTCTACTAGGTTAGAAAGATTTTAGGCTTCTTTCCACTGTTTTCTATTCTAGAAAGAGGAAAACTTCTATTATTAAAAAAGGACAAGAGTAAATATAAACCAATATATCTACATAGGAAAGTCCATGTTCACTCAAAAAGTTATGTTTGAATGTATTCTGTATCACATATCACAAACTATATTTAATTTTTCAGTTAAATATCATGACAGTAAGGACATAATAAATGCTTTCTCATTTAATTTGACTTAGTAAATTTTCCCTATGGTCTTTAATTTTAACATTAGGCTAAGAGACATAGTTTCTCAGTACCATAAACAGTTCTTACTTGAATCTAACCATAGATAGGTAGTTCTCACAACAACATCTCTCCTAGAACATTCCCAATATTTAGTGTTTATTCAGTTTCCCCAAGTCTGTTGTAAAAGAATATTAATGACTTCATTTTGATAGGCCATAGTTTCAATTTGAATCATGTTGGGCCTGGGATTAGTTAGAGGTTAGTATTAGGGTGGTAGTTGCTTCAGTCTTTGTCCTGAATTAAATTGAGTCTTTTTGGGAAAACACATTCTCTAAAGAATTAGAAGCCCCTCTGACCACTTCTGCTATTGTATCCTGGAGTTAAATCTGTCTGAGACTTGCAGGGATGAATCTAACCATTCACAAGTTATCTATTAACAAGCCTCAGGAAAAAAAAAAATTAAAAAAAAAAAAAACCCAAGCCTCAGTTACAAATGGTATGTCTTTTTTGTTTCCCATTGGTGAGGCAATTGGGGTTAAGTGACTTGTCCGGGATCACACAGCTAGTAAGTGTTGTGACTGAGACTGCATTTCAACTCAGGTCCTCCTGACTCCAGGGCCAATATTCTATCCACTGCTCCATCTAGTTGTACCTAAAGAGTATGCCTTTGAGAAAGAGCTTCCTCATAGGGTTCGCACAAGGCGGGATTGGGTCTTCTCCAGTGACTTTCTTTATAAACCACACTCGTAGGCATCTGCTTTCTCTGGATTAGCTCTGCCTCATCTCACAAACAATACTTATTACAACCTGGTTCTTCTCAGTTATCTTTGTTCTAATGCTTCAAGGGAATCCGTGATCTTAGCAGTTCAGTGGCTCAGGAAAACTGCATATAAATCCTGCCTCAAACACCAACCAATTGAAGGACTCTGAGCAACCTTTTTCTCCTTCAGTTTTTTCCACTGTAAAATGGGAGGGGAAATATAGTGTCTACCTCCCAAGGCTGTTGTGATGATCAAATGAGATGCATGTAAAATACTTTGAAAACTTTAATGGGTTATATTAGGTGAGGTGAGGGTCTGGATCTGAGAAATTTCAGATAAGGAAACTAACTCTATCAATGCAAACCAACACTTTTCCCATAACTTAGAATCATTAAAAATTGCCTGTAACCCTCATACAGGTTAAGTCATTTGCCCAGGGTCTCATAGCCAGTAGGAATCAGAAATGGTTCTCAAATTCAGATCTTTCTGGGCATCTAGGTGGTAGCAGTGGATAGAGCATTGAACCTGGAGTCAGGAAGATCTTAGTTCATATCAGACCTTTGACACTTACTGTGACCATTGACAAATAATTTAATCTCATTCACCTAAGTTTCCTCAACTATAAAGTGAACACATCAATAGCACTAACATCCCAGTGTTGTTGTGAGAATCAAATGAGATAATATTTGTGAAGCATTATTTAGCACAGTGCCTGGCACATAGTAGGCATAGTAAAGCAAAGTCTTAAAGGTGGTGTTTAGTTCTACTGATAAAATTTTTTTAGACTATAAAAATATGCATGGTAGGATCTCAATCAATAAAAACTTATTAAACACTTACTATGTTCCAAGTATAGTACTGGACATTTGTGATATAAAGACAAAAATAAAATATCCCCTGATCTCAAAGAGTTTATATTCTGACAGGGAAGAGAACACACACAACACACACACACATACATATATATATATATATATATATATATATATACACATATATACATAAATATTTATATCTATGTATATGCAAATATATGTTCATGTATAAGCACATATATACATGTGTGACACATACAAGGTAACTTTGGATAGGTAGGTACAAGTTGCAGAAGAGATCAAGAAAGGTTTCCAGTAGAAAGTTGTACTTTAGATTAAAGCAGGAGCTCCAAGAGATGGAAACCCCTTTCAGACACAGGAGAAAAAGACAATTAGAAAATGGAGTATATGTGTGAGGAACAGCAAGTGGTCCAATAAGGCTGAATCATAGAGTATGTGGAGGAGATGAATGAATATGAAAGAAGAATAGAAATGTAGGAAGGGGATAGATTGTCTAAGAGAGTAGCATATATTTGCTCCTAGAGGTAATAGGAAGCCACTGAAACTTATTTGTTGTTGTTGTTGTTGAGTTTGGGGTAACATGGTTGGATTTGCCCTTTGAGAAAATTACTTTGCAAAGGATAGACTGGAATGAAAAGAGACTCAAGGAAAATCAATTAGGAGGCTATTGAAATAATCAAAGTAACAGCTGACGATTCTATGAATTTTTTTAGTCAGTTAAGTGACTATTAGGTGTTTTGTGCTGGAATATATATATATATATAGACTACTGAATCTCTTCTCATGCTTTTATCAATGATTCTCTCAATATACATTCTATGTTCATCCTCCTAAAAACAAGAAAGAGGAATATAGGTTAGAATTACCAGTGTTTTCTTTTTTTCTTAAACATACCCATTTACTTCCAATAGGGCAAAAGAAATAACAACCCAGGAAACATATAAGGGAAGAAAATGCATGTGCTTGGACTGGAAGCCTATGCCATTGGTCCATTCAATAGCATCTACTAATGTTTTCTTGAAGACTTTTTATTGGTAATAATAAGGTCTCTGATATTTTTCAAAAATTTGATCTACTTCTCTCTTTTAGAAATCTTAAGGACTTTTCCCTCAATGTCCTCAAAATTGTATTGCCTCCAACACAGATTCTTTATCCCATTCTATATTGGTCTAGTTGAGATATTCTGGCTTAGTTGACTTTTTTGCCAAACTTTTTGAAAGTGGGTTTTGTCTTCCACTACCTGTTGCTGTTTTATTAGAGAATGCTATTTATAATCCTGAACCATCCTCTAATGAGCAATTTTTCCAATTAGTTTAAATTTTAAATTAGTGTTGCCCTTTTTTGCCATATTTCTTCATTTGTCAAGGAGGTCAAATCTAGTCCTAAATATGTTTGTTCTCATCAAGGTTTATTAGCTTAACTCAAAATTACCTTAAATAGTGAAAGTCTTTGTAAATATCTGATGTTTTTCCATTTTCCAGTTTTTAGCCAATTATACATTGTCTTCTTTTGTTTATTCTTTTATTTGATATTGATTTTGATCTTTGCCTTAAGCCAATTGCTTGACTATACACAAAAAGCTAATTTCAAAGGGACTCCCACATAAATTAGCAATTGTTTCCTTACATATTAAAATATATGTTTATAGTCTCAACTGTGTCCAACTCTTCATGATCCCATTAAAAGTTTTCTTAGTAAAGGTTCCGGAGTGCTTTGTCATTTCCTTCTCCAGCTTATTTTACAGATGACAAAACTGAGACAAAGAGGGTTAAGTGACTCTCTCAAGTCACTGTAGTGACCTAGTAAGGGTTTGAGGTCATATCTGAACTCAGGACTTCCTGACTTAAGGCCTAGATGCTCTATCCATTGTACCCCCTAGCCAATTTTACTTCTTAGGATATTATTTAAGATTTAGTGCTTTCCAACTCTCTTCATGAAGAAAGTATTTATGATATATAACTATGACTATATAACTATAGAGATATAGTCTAAAATTCTTTATTCTCTTTTTTTAACTTGTAAACTACATTATGCTATGTAGAGAGATAGATTTAAAAATATATGTATGTATGTATTATAAAAATACTTATATATTTTCATATGTGTGTATAGGTTTCAGGGTGTTATTTTGCCATCTATCACTATGCCCACCTTTGCATAGAACTCATCAAATTCTAAAATATGTTGATTTTATTCTGAGAGCCAAATTTTTCATAGAGTTTCTCTACCTCCACATCCTAGGAAATAGGTGTTGGTATATAAATTGCAATTATTTTCTAGGCTGACTTTTTTGCAAATGTGAACCCTGCAATACATGATAACCAAGTATCCCATGAAAGGATGTTTTCAGTTGCCATTGGACACACAATATTAAAAAACTGCTATTTCCTTTAAATTTGCTTTTCTATGAAGAACCTGTGAGTCATTCTTCCACTTAACTTTAGCTTAATTTTGTCTTCTTGTTTCATTTACAGTGAGAACATCAAGCTTCACTTGCTACATAAATACAAGTTAATATTATGATAAATGAGTCTCTAGTGTTGAAACCCAAATGAATTAAATTAGAGCATTTAGCTTATGAACTCCTAGTAAGGCCCATGGATCCCTTCTCAGAATAATATTTTTTTAAATATGTAAAATAAAATATCATGAGTATGAAGAAAACAAAGTGTGTTGAATTATCAATTCAATTATATTATCAAAGTATTTTTTTAAAGAATCAGCTTACAGAACCAAGTTAAAAACTTCTTATCTTGGGATATTAAAAGCAGTTGAAAGTGTAGCCACAGTTAATGTGAGTACTTTTCATTCTCCACCTTAAGAAAGCATTGGTAACTGGGAAAAGTTCCAGACTTGGAAAAGCTAAATAGCTGAATCTTAAAATGAGCAATTTTTAAAAGATTTATTCTTTGAAAAGTTCTAAGATGATTAAGTGGATAATTGTGACCACTTAGGGGGGATGGGAAAGGTGGCTACCAGAAATTAATAGAATTTATTTAAAACAAGTCACACCAAATTAATACCACTGTTTTTGGTTTTGATAGGGCTGGCTAATTGAAAGAATGTTGTATGACATTATATCTTGATTTTAGGAAGGCACTTGACAAACATTTTCTTAATTTTTTTGTGAACAAGATAAAAGAATGTGAAATGGATAAAGTGATGCATTTGTAATCAATAGAATAACCATGTAGTGTTAAAAGAGAATTGTTTAAGCGATTGACATCTGAATAGAGGGAAATTTCTTTTTCTTAGGAAATGAAGGGATATTTAATGACTGATTGGTGTTGATGTTTGTCCTTCCTTCTTGAAAAAGATCATGATATCTGGAAGTGATGCCATGATTTATATGTAAATTGGATTTGAATGAGGGAGCTCTGTGCAAAATCACCTGCCTCACTTTCCCCTCCAGAGTTAATTAAATAGAAATTATCCAGTATTATGGAAAGAGCACCCAGGTGACACCCAAATTCACATACTGACTTCCATTTGGTAAATCTGTGACCTTAAACAAATCCTTGATTTCCTCTTGTATACAATGAGGCAATCTCTGCTCTGCTCTGCCTACTTCACAGAGTTAATATGAGGCTTAGATAAAATAGATTATTTTAAGGTGTCTCATAACCTGTAAAACCTTCCACAAATATGATATGGCATTTTTAATAAGAAATCCATACTCCCTTGCAAAACAAAATAAAGGCAAGAGAGGAAAAAGTGAGATAGTGTAAGAGACATAATTATTGTTGAAGTAAAAAGAGCTTCATATTGGGTTTAATATCATCCATTAGAGTCACAGTTTATTATCATATAAAATCACATTCGGCTACAAGGAGAGTGATTTGTGAAACTGATACAGTGACACCATGGAAAGAGAGAGATACAATAAAAGAGACAGGAAGATAGAAATAGAGATTAAGACAAAGAGAAAGACAGAGTTCCAAGAAAAAGAAATAATCTGGTAGCTTTTTAGGCCTTCTCAGGAGAAGTCTAAGCTGTACTTTTGGCTTAACAGATCTAGTAACATTTTCAAAACTATCAACTTTTGGCTATTTTCTTTTCCTCTTACTGCTCTTCCCCATTGGGGGGAGAGTGAGAAAAGAATTCTAACAAATATGCTTGGTTAAGCAAAACAAATTCCCTCATGTCCAAAAATGAGTCTCATACTGTATATTTCACTCATCACCTTTCTATGAAGAGATGGTAAGCTTTCTTCATAGGTTCTCTATACTCTGCTGGTCCATGTGTTGCTCAGAGTTCTTAAGTCTTTCAGAATTTTTCATTTGCTGTGGTTGCAGATGTAGCATAAATTATTTTGTTGCTTCTGCTTACTCACTCTATAGCAGTTATATAAACTTTCCCAAATCTCTGAAACCTTTTATTTCTTATAGCACACTAGAATTCCATCATATTCATATGCCATAATCTATTTAGCTAGTCCCCAAATGATGGGTACTACATTAGTTTCTAGTTCTTTGTCATGAGAAACAAAAGCTTCATAATTTTCTTTTGTAATCATAGATACTTTTCCTCTTTATTTTATTTATTCTTTATTCCTATTCTTAATAATTTCTTTATTAAGCTTTATTGTATAAGCTTAGTAATGGTAAAATGGAGAGTAACTTTTGGGGCCATAGTTTCAAACTGATTTCCAAAATGACTAGAGAAACTCACAGTTCTAAGAAAGTCATGGGATTTTTTTCATTGCTGATGGTCATAATAATCAGGACAGATTTGGATGCAAGTTGATTCTGTAAAGACTCCCCAAGTCCTGTATTCTTGCTTTGGTACCATAGAGGCTGCCCAGATGACCCATCACTCCCTTCTAACCATAGCTGCCCAGCCATCTTTGACCAGAGACATACAATGCTGCCATTTCAGCTCAACTTTGCTTTTTTAATTCCTGATGTTGCCATTATCTGCCTCCCTTCATCCTCTAGTTCTGTCTTCTTCCCTCTTTCCTTTAGCCAGCAAGCTACCATGATCAATGCAGCTTGTTAATGAGTTATATAACATTAGTAAGAAATAAATCTAAGGATACTTTATTACTTCAAGAAAAAAAAAAACCATGTAGTTTTCTGAGAACTGGAGTCAGGAATAAAGTCTGTGTAGCTTAGTGGAGAAGTTGAAACCTGGATTCAAGCAAATTTCAGCTCACTTCTCCCCTCTGACACATATCAAATGGGTGAGCAAGTGCAATTCACTTAATTTCTCATAGTCTAAGGTTCCTTATCTGCAAAATGGAGAGAATAGTGCACATATGACCTACTTCACATTGTTGCTATGGGGGCTAAGACATAATGTGTCTTAATTGCCATCTAAATTGCAGCTATTTTATTATTGTTATGTAATTTCCAATGGGGATGGGGAGAATGAGAAATGTTTTTCCTTTTTTTCCCCAAGAACATTTTTTTATAAAATTAAAATATTGGAAAAAATTTAGGCTGGGGGTTAGTTTTAGAAGAGTGACTTCATTCTTATTTTCAAAATCTGTTAAAAAAATAAATTATCATTCTTCTTTAATAGTTCATGGATCCTAACTTAAGAACAAAGATGATTCAAGTGTTCTTGTTCTCCTGACTAGATCTCAAAGACCTGGTGTTAGATTAGCTACAAAGAGTAGCTTATTTCTTTAGGATTTAGGGACAAAGAATTTATTTGCCTAATTTGTTCAAAAGATTTACTACACAGAGGAGAGTCCTAAAGGTTTTGAAGCTGAAAAAGACTTAATACATGACTCTTCCTAGCCCTCTATAATTTAGATCCAAAGGAGCCAAAAATATACTCAAAAAATGCTGAAAGTTAAGAGCTTAAATGTATCTGAATTAGGAACATTAAACACTATTTCTCCTTCATTTATTTATTTTCATATCCTGTGCAAATCATTCTCCTACTCCAGAGTCAAACTATGGTATGAAGTTGACCTTGTACTATTACAGACAATGTCCTCGGTGCCCCATCTCTGGCATTGCCAAGCTGGAAAAATTCCAAATATCAACACTACTAATGATTAGTAGAAGTTTGAAGAAGCATCACTAAATTGGCAGCTATGAGTTGATGACTGTTTTGGCTTCAGCAGCTCTTCAAACCATCTGCTGAAGTGTGGAAGGGTTGATGTCTTTGCAAGGAGAAAATACCACATATCATCAAGTACTAAAATATTATAAATCATTGTTAAATTCTTATTTATCCAATGTTCTCTGGAAAAATATGTTCATACTAGGTGTTGAGAACTGGTGGTATTTAGGAATATTAACGGCACTGATTCTATTTTGTCTTTAACTACTACTTTAAACTCCCTGGATTGAAGGCACTCAACAAAAATATTTTATTTTCTCTATTACTTTTTATCTTTGACAGTGTTAATTTGAAAGTGGATCACTCAATTTCCAATGGTCTTGTGATAAAGAGAACCATCCGCACTCAGAGAGAAGATTGTGGGAACTGGGTGTGGATTAAGACATAGTATTTCACTTCTTTTGCTGTTGTTTGCTTGCATTTCATTTTTTCTCATTTTTTCCTTTTTTATCTGATTTTTCTTGTGCACATGATAATTGTAGAAATATGTATTTAAAAATTGCTCATTTTAAACATATATTGGATTACTTGCTGTCTAGGGAAAGGGATGGGGGAAAGGAAGGGAGAAAAATTTGGAACACAAGGTTTTGCAAGGGTGATTGTTAAACATTATCTATGCATATGTTTTGAAAATAAAAAGCTTTAATTTTAAAAAGAGAAAAAAAAGAAAGTTGGTCACTGAACTATTTTCTCTTTTCCCTCTGTCTCTCATCAAAATGAAGAAACAAACTTTTAATATGTGCTTGTGCTTCTTTTCTATAAGTTATTCCCTGGATGGGGGAAAAACATGATTTGAAAATATTGCCCAATAAAATCAGTACTGGGCTCAGTCCTAACTTCAAAAAATGTTGTTACTGTATTAGTTCTTCCAGATTTTTGTCTATTTATTATCAAATGGAGAAAAAGAAAATTTAAAGGTAATGGATTGTTTTAAAGTTGAGTGGTTTGTAACTCTACTTGTAATTAAATTTTAAATCATTTGTAAGTAAATTAATTGATAGATTTGTGAAATAAATAAACTATACTTTTAAATTGAATATACCAAATATGACGATTTTACAGGCAAGTCAAATTATGCACAATAAAGTACTTTGATAAAGAAGACCGCAAAAATTCCAATTCTTGTAGTGAAAAATACTTGAACTCTGAGAAGAAGAGGAAAGAAAAGAGATACTAGTGTTTCAATCTCACAACTATTGCTATGCTTGCATTATCTCCTTTGACCTTAATTGTGTCCCTGTAAGATAGGTGCTATTGTTATCCCCTTTTTATAGATGAAGAAACTGAGACTTGAAGAAATTAAATAACTCATTCCAAGATCAAATAGCTGGCAAATGACTTCAAACTCAAGCTTTCCTAACTATAAACCTAGAATTCTATTCACTAAAGCACCTATCTTCCTTATTTTATATCTGCTTTATTATCCCATGACATATGAGTACTCATAAAAAAACAAACAAAAACAACTTAAATCTTATAAACATACTTTTCCAGTGAAATAGCCTTCTGTAAAAAGCCAGTGTTCCTAATAGAATACTGTTTACCCTTTATAAAGATCATTTTAAAATTGTATATATTTACACATTAACATCCGAAAAAATTAGAGTCTGTCTTGATTGTATTTGTATCCCTAGGGCTTAACAAAGTGCCTGGTATTCAGCAAGGATTTAATAATTACTTTTTCATTCATTGATGCCATTTTTTAAAGGTCATTGACTCGAACTAAATAGTTCTAGTCAAAATGTTGACAAGTTGGAAAACACATACAGGACAATTGAATAATTTTATTAGCATAAATGTGACATTAAAAAAACATTAAACTGATAAATACCTAGATGTAGAAGCAAAGAGGACATGTGAAGTCCAAGTTTTTGGTCACTGTCTCCTGGAGTATTTAGCCTAGAGGCCAGAAGCAATTTTGGGAGACTGTGAGACAAAGGAGTTTCTCATATTATGAAATATTGAGAAGTGAATTTGTAGCAAAACTATATAAATGGGAACATATAGAATTACATTGGGATTTTCTTTTTGAAGCTGTTTATAATTTAAGACCTGAATAAACTAAGCAAACAAGCACAAGAGGCAGGAAAGTGGAACAACACATTTAAAAGCTTATTTGGTGGCTCAAAGGGAGGAAAGGAAGAAAGTACTTCTTTTACGTTGGTGGATATTTCAGAAAAGCTAAATTAAAATAGATTTAAAGGGAAAACAAGCACATTGAGTGATATACAAGCCCATGAAATGCCCAATATAATGATAATCAAAACAATAATTGTTTCCAGGAAGGGTATCAGATATATGAGATGCTAGTCATGCATAGAGTTAGTATTAGGAGAAAAATAACCGTCTTCCTTATCATGCCTATTACTCCGCATTATAGTACATAGGACAAAATGCTTTAGAGTCATTTTGTTGTTGTTTCTGTTTTTTAGAATAAAAATAATTTAGTTAGCATATCTCATCCTTTGAAAGGAATAAAAAAGTCTGACTTTTTAAAAATGAATCAGAGGTTGATCACCTACTGTTTTCCAGGCACTAAACTAGATACTGTGAGAAACTAAAAAGGGAAATTCAAAGAATTTCATTTATTAAAACATCTATAACAGTCTGAGCTCCCTTCAAAAAGAAAGTTACCTCTGGTCCAGAGAAATGGAATGATAAATAATGTATATTTAAAATCTCCCCTCAATAAACCACCACAAATGTTTTGCTTTTATTAGACCAAAGGACATATTAGTTCAAAACAAAAATCATTTATTCACATATAATAAAATTTCTTATGAAATAATCCCTGCTAATTTTTACAGGAATTTAAAAAATTGTATTTACAGAAGTGCACTCTGACTCTGGCTACCACACCACTAATGGGATATATGGGAATATTCTCATGATCAGAGCACCCTCCATGCAGAGGTATATGTAAAGGGAACAGGTGTGGCCAAAGAGAATTTATAAAGGGGTTGAAATACAAAGAACGAACAAGATCAGGGCATACAAGTAGCTGAGAAATCTCATGACCTTCTTCCTGTGGGATTGAAGTCACAGAGAGACATCATCTCTAATTTGGAGTCTTCTGCTGTCTTCTCTCTGCTGGATGTTCTCCACTGCCTTCTCATTTACAGCCTGCTAGCCTTGAGTGCTCTCTCCTGGGAGGGGCTGGTCTGAGGATGCTGTTACAGACTGCTATCATGATCCAACTTCCTTGTAAGATGAAGTTTCTTCTACCAGTCCTATGGTTATCCTTAACTCATTTACTATAAATGTTGCAAGCCAGCAGCTCCCAGCTACCAAACAAGCCCTTTAACCATTTTAAAATCTCTCCTTGGAACAACTTTTTTATGGTTGTACTTCCTTAGGCTCAGTTTCTTAGACTCTAGTGTGCAATTATATATATATATAAACATACATATAATATATGTAAATATATAATTATTTTATACATACTTTTATTTATGTTCTTTCTCTTGATGCAAATAGCATTTTTCTTTATATGTCCTTTATAGTTAAATTAAATATTTATAATAGACAAAATAACTTATTCATTCAAAGTCATTCTTAAAATAATATTATGTCACTGTATGCAATGTTCTCTTATTGTACCCAAAGGGCATAGGTATTTTAATAACTCTGGGAATAATTCTAGAGTGCTCTCCAAAATGGTTGAATCATTTTACAACTCGACAAATAATGAATTAGTGTTACAATTTTTCTACATCCTCTCCAACTTTTGGCACTTTCTCCTTCTATAAAATAATAGAACTATTATTTTAATATAGAATAATATAGAATATAGAATAATAGAAACCAATGTTGCTCAAGCCAGTTGGAGCTGGTTTTAGCAAACCCCTAACCACTGCCTCTCAATCTAGTCCTTACAATAACTATGTGAAGTGACTATTAACAATATTATTATCCCATTTTATAAATGAAGAAACTGAAATTCAGAGAAGCTATATGACTTACATGAGGCCATACAACAAGCAAGTTTCATTGCCAGAGTTCAAACACAGAATTCTCCTAGCTCCAAGTCAATGATCTTTCAACATTACTTATAGGGGATTTGGAAACCAGCAAGAAGCAGAAGCTCAGATATTTCAGCCAAGTTCAGTCTTCATGGTTCTAGAGGGATTCGGGGTTTTTTTTTAATTCCATTGGAAAGCAGTATTTGTTAAATTGTTTTAAAATGTGTTTATATCACCTACCCTATTCACTAACAAATGTTTGGGATAATTGGATAAGAAAATAAATAAAAAACTATCTGCCTTTTTAAATTTAATTCAATTCAACTTTTAAAAAAATTTCCAACTATATATGAGGCATGTTGTTAGGTATTCATGATAAAGACAAAATACCAAAGGTCCATTTGCAATAAAAATACTTTAGAATCACAAATGAAGGGACTTTTAAAATAATAGTCCATCTAAGAAGACTTTTAAATCCCTGTTTTTACAATATCAATTGTTCAGTGATGAAGAAAGCCATATACACCCAGAGAAAGATCTGTGGGAACTGAGTGTGGACCACAACATAACATTTTCACACTTTCTGTTGATGTTTGCTTGCATTTTGTTTTCCTTCTCAGGTTTTTTTTCTTTCTAGATCCAATTTTTTCTTGTGCAGCAAGATAACTGTATACATATGTATATGTGTATGTGTATATATATAGGATTAAACATATATTTTTAAACATATTTAACATGTATTGGACTGCCTGCCATCTAGGGGAAGAGTTGGGGGAAAAGAGGGAAAAATTTGGAATAGGAAGTTTTGCAAGGGTCAATGTTGAAAAATTACCCATTCGTATGTTTTGTAAATAAAAAGCTTTAATTTTAAAAAAAAGGAAAAAAAATCCCTGGTTTTAGAGTATGGAATGGAGGTGGTGGAAAAGAACTAAAAGGAATAGAAGAAAAATCAATAAAAATTAAAAGAAAGGCAGAAAAAGAATAAATGTAAATAACCAGGGAAAGGTCTATCCAATTCTTTAGCTGGCTGGCTTTGTGGAACAGACTATGAAGAGCTCATTTCTTGCAAAAATATCTGCTACATTTGAAAAACTGCCTGGTTAGGTGCCAGATGTACCTAATCAAATTCATCACAGGATCAACACATACCTCCTCACAGCCCTCTCAGTTATCTTCCTGCCATGTCCACTTCCTCTCAAGTGCTCTATAGAAGTGGTGTGAGTTTCAAAAAGGGCTTCAAAGCTAAGATAATGTTTAAAGGCAAAGAAACAAGATAAGATGAATAAATGAAAATGCTTTCGTGCCTCCAATATTACCTAAATATGGTTATGCACAATCATTATGGAACCAGTGAACACATTTTAGTTCTGTGCAGAACACTATCACCTTAAAACTGAAAGTCCAACTCCTCCAAGATACAGAACAGCATGTATTTTTTGGGGGGGAGGATGGATTTTTATGATAGTATTCCTTTTAACAAGATTTAAAAGTAATTGTACTAGAGTCTTATCTTTCTTTTCCTTACTATTTGTTAACTCTAAGGAATGCTGGGGAGAAATAGATGTTTTTATCCCCATTCTGTAGATAAGGAAACTCAGGCATGTTTAGCTGGTGACCAGAGCAAGCCTAAGGTCTGAGAAAAATCTCTTCCCTGGAGAAGGCCAAAATGATAAGCTCAGTGCCCTCTCCATGATATTTCTGCAAAATTTCTGAGCTCATCAAAATCTTCTTCCATTGGGAAAAACATTACTTGAAAAGAAAGAACTGGCCACAACTAACAATTCAGGAGTCCAAGTCAAGTAACTCAACCTATGCTATTGTAATTCATAATTTTAAAATAATTCCATAAATAAATGAAAAAAGGTGAATTAGGTAGTAAAGTAAATGGATTCAACTACATGGGTTCAAATCTTGTCTCAAATGCTTACTAGCTGTGTGACTCTGGATAAATCACTTAAACTTGTTTGCCTTAGTCCTCATCTGTAAAATGATCTAGAGAAGAAATGGCAAACTACATCTTTTCCAAGAAAATCCCAAAAGGGATCATGAAGAGTCAGATATGATTGAAATGACTGAATAAAAACTGAGACAAATTAATTTCAGCCAAAGACAGAATTATTTACTATAGGGGATCATCGATGGTTATAATTCTTTGGTTCTGATTCTTATGAGTGAGAACTCCCTATTAGGAAACTCTCTCTTTTACTGAGATTTATTATCATACTGAAATGTAGTCTATATGTTGCCTGGACATAGAAAGATTAAGCCATTGAAGGAAGGGTCACAAAGCCATTAATAGTCTGGAGCAGAACTTAAAACCAAGTCATTCTTATTTTTAAATCCAGCTCTCTGTCCAGTATACAGATTGTCTTCTGTTGTGATTAACAGTAACTATTTAGGTATTAAGTTTGGTATTTCTATACTAGTGGAAAGTGTAGAAATACTGAATCAAAATTTTGGATGCTTTAATTTTTATGTCCTAGAACAAGTTTCAATTACCTTTTATTAGGATTGACTGTACAATAGTTTGGTTTTGCAAGTCAGACCTACTGTCACTAAGTTTCAATCCCTAAGTCATTCTAACAGAAGGTATTCATTTAAGCAGTCTCATTTTCTTCCTCTAGGTTGTAAATAATGAAATTTGAAATCTTTGGTCATCAAGATAACAGGAATAATTTTGCTTCTTATCATGGAATAAAGATAAAAGAAATAGGCAACATGGATGATGGAGTCAGAATCAAAAAAAAATCACATCCAGCTACAATACTGGGCCAAATTTAATTGGATGAAACTTAAACAAAAAAATTGTTAAACTTGAAGTAAAAAAATTAATTTCACAAGTACAGAATGTGGGAGGTGTGGTTAGATAGCAATTCATCTGGAAATTATGTGAGGCATGTTAGTAGACTGCAAACTCAATTGTAAATCAACAATGTGATGTGGGAGCCAATAAAAGCTAATGAGCTATTATGCTGCATCAACAAAAGCACAGTGTCCAAGACTAGGGAGATGATAGTCCCATTGAACTACTCTCTAGTTGGATAATATCTAGAGTATTGTTTTCCATGCTGGGAAACACATTTAGGAAGGACATTGATAAGCTGGGGAGTTTCCAGAGGAAAGAAATAGGAAGGACAAACAATCGAGTTCACACTGCATGAAGATTTGGTTGAAGGAACCAGAGACATTTGAAATATAGAAGAAAAGACTGAGGAGGAAACATAATTGCTGTCTTTGGGACGCAGAAGGCTAAATAAGTTGCAAGGTTGGAAGTTGGAAAGTAACAGATTTAGATGCATTATAAAGAAAAATAATCCTAATGATAGTTTCCCCAAAGTGGAAAGGACTGATTTGGGAAGTAGTGGGTTTCCCCTACTTAAAGGTCTTCCAGAAACCATTTAACCATTTGTCATGAATATGGTGGGTGGGAATTCTTGTTCATATGCCAATTAAACTAGATCAATATTCTATGAGCAATTTTAACCATACATACTATAAATAATTCTATTGAGTATGAACCTCTAAATATATGTACATTTGCTTATTTGTCACTTTTATGCATATACTAAGAGGCAGTATGGTATAGTGGATAGAGAGCTGGTCTTGGAGACAGACCAATTCAAGCTCCATTGTTTACATATGCAGGCTGTGTGACTAAACAAGTCACTTAATTTTTGTCCTAAGTATAGGCAATTCTCCAAAACTTTATGTTGAAAAGAAGATATCCACCTGCATTGATAGGTGTTATTTCTTTATTTTATATTCCTGTATCTAAGAAATCACAAACTTATTCCTTGCCCTTACTTCCTATACATATAATACTGTACTCATAGATAACATAAAACCTATACCAAAATAGAATTTTTTAAATATGAAAAATATTTTATCCTAAAGTCAAGAGAGGGAATTCAATGGGTAGGGTGATAATAGGATGAGATCCTGCTTTAGGAGCATCACTTTGGCAACTATGGGAAGGATAATTTTCATTTGGGAGAGATTTGAGGAAGATATATCAATTAGAAGGTTACTGTAATAGTGTAGCTAGCAGGTAATGAGAATCTTTTTTATTTTATTTTTAATTTATAGAATAAAACAATTACTTACATAACATAGTGTAATAAAAAAAGATTGTACATGAAACTGAAAGTCTAGTACTATGCACAATTTGTTATTTCTTTCAAATATACAACAAAATTATTGTGTAATTTTTTCCTTTCTCCTCCTGTTCTCTCTAGAGATAGCTATCATTTACATACAGATATTATATATGTATATATATATATACATATATATATTAAATACTCAACATACATACACACATATATACATATGTATATATATATATATATACATATATATATATACTCAAATATATTTGTATATGAACAAGACGTAGCAAATTATTAGTTTTATGAGGTGAGAGAAAAGGATGAGGAAAGGATATCATGAAATTTAGAACTACTAAAAACTTACTTGAAACAATTATTATAACAACTTTAGCAAAATTGCAGGATATAAAATAAACCCACACAAATCATCAGCATTTCTATATGTTACAGACAAAGCCCATCAGCAAGAGATAAAAAAAAGAAATTCCATTTAAAATAATTGTAGACAGAATAAAATATTTGAGTGTCTATCTGCCAAGACAAACTCAAGAACTTTATAGACACAATTATAAAACATTTCTCACGCAAATAAAGTCAGATCTAAGAAATTGGGAAAATATGAATTGTTCATGGCTAGGTCAAGCTAATATAAAAATTACAATTCTGCCTAAATTGTTCTGCTTATTCAGTGCCATATCGAAACTAGAAAAAATAATAACAAAATTCATCTGGAAGAACAAAAGGTCAACAATATCAAGAGTATCAATGAAAAAAAAATACAAAGGATGGTGGCTTAGCAATACCAAACCTAAAACTAGATTATAAGGCAGCAGTCATAAAAACCATTTAGTACTGGCTAACAAATAGAATGGTGGTTCAGTGGAATAGATTAGATATATATAACACAATAATCAAGGCCTATAGTAATC
Source organism: Antechinus flavipes (assembly GCF_016432865.1). Classification (NCBI taxonomy): domain Eukaryota; kingdom Metazoa; phylum Chordata; class Mammalia; order Dasyuromorphia; family Dasyuridae; genus Antechinus; species Antechinus flavipes. Next base: position 126,882,971 of record NC_067398.1, on the reverse strand, counting down.
TAGTATTTGATAAACCTCCAAACTCCAGCTTCTGGAAAATAATCTCACTGTTTGACAAAAATTGCTGGGAAAACTAGAAAATAATGTGTCAGAAACTCAGCATAGATCTACATCTCACACTCCACACCAAAATAAGGTCAAAATGGGTATATGATTTGGGTATAAATAAATTAGGAGAGCAAGGGAAAATTTACCTCAGATCTTTGGAGAAGGGAAGCATTTATGACTAAAGAACTAGAGAACATTATAAAAGGCAAAATAGACAATTTGATTATATTAAATTACAAAGTTTTTTCACAACCAAAATCAACAGAAAAAAGATTAAAAGGGAAGTACAAAGCTAGGAAAATATCTTTACAACCAGTGTTTCTGATAAAGGTCTCATTTCTACAATATTAAAAAATTGTGTTAAATTTTAAAAATACAAGTCACTTCCCAGGTGACAAATGGTCAAAGGATATAGACAGACAATTTTCAGTTGAAAAAATTAAAGCCATCTATAGTTATCTGAAAATTTTTTCTAAACCGTTTTATATTGGAGAAATGCAAATTAAAACAACTCTGAAGTACCACCTCATACCTCTCAGATTGGTTAAGATGAAAGGAAAAGATAATGATAAATGTTGAGGAGATGTGGAAAAACTGGGACAGTAATGCATTGTTGGTAAAGTTGTGAAACTATCCAACCATTCTGGAGAGCAAGCTGGAACTATGCCCAAAGGGCTATAAAACTATGCATACCCTTTGACCCAGCACTACACTATGGATATCCAAGGGTCCAGGTGCCCATATTGAAAAGCACTGGATTCCATAATTCCGGAGATCCCTTTCAAAACTTTGGCATAAGGGTTATAAGTATTTCAAGTTTAATTAGCCTGGATCAATTAAATGTTACTTCAACAAGAACTAAAAGAAAACCTAGGAGATCAGAAAGCTCTCCTAGGAAAGACGGGAGCTATAAGTTATATTGAAATGAAAATGAGGAGAGGAAACCAAATGGTGATATATGATGAAAGGACTAAAAGATGTGGATTCAGCAGAGGAGAAAGGAATTCAGTGGATCTGAAATATAAACTTGGCCCCAGGCGTGAGCTACCCTAATCAAGTTTACAGAATACTCAAAGCTTTAGCTTCTTGCTTCCCAAAGTGAACTTACCTTGAATAAAGACAGAGTAATTGTAGAATATTTAAGGGATAGAATTGTCTTTTACAATGCTATAGTTCTCAATGCTAAAGGTAGAGTCAGGAAACCTGCAGTCACATCCAGCTTCTGATCTTAAATACTACTACTACCACTGCTACCAATGCTGCTGTTACTACTCCTACTTTACTACAACTTATGCTACTACTACTCCCTTACTCAATTGCAACTGCTACTGCTGCTACTACTACTCCTTTACTACAACTGCTGCTACTACTACTCCCTTACTCAATTGCTACTGCTGCTGCTGCTGCTACTTTACTACAACTGCTGCTGCTACTATAGCATTCCAGGCATGAGGGGACAGCCAGAGAAAATGTCCAGAACCCAAAAGATGGAGTGCCTGATTAGTAGAACAGCCTGGATTCCAGGATGGCTAGATTGAAGAGGATATATTGGGTAAGTAAGTCTAAGAAGGCTGGAAAGATAGAAGGAGAATAGGTTATGAAGGGCTTTGAATGACAAAGAGAGAATTTTGTATTTACTCTTGGAGGCAAGTCACTGGAGTTTATTGAATAGCAAAGTGACATGAGTGTTATTGCATTTTAGGAAAATCACTTTAGGATTGATTAATGGAGGATGGATTGAAATGGGGAGAAATCAGAGACAGATAGATCCATCACCAAGTTTTTGCAGTATTCTAGGTATGAGATGATGAGGATCTAAATTAAAGAGGGGGCCATGTCAAAGAAAAAAAGAGGTATCATTTGAGAAAAGTTGCAAAAGTCTGACCTCCAACCAATCATATTACCATGAATACCCATGATTATAAAGGGTAGAATGAATTTAAAAGGATAAATGACTGAACATGATCCATCACTACTATTTAATTCAAATATTTCTAGATGTTGTCTTAATCATATTGTCAGCATACCCAAAGTATAGGATATTACTTTTTAGGAAAGTCAGATGGCATAAATGGGTAGCTGACTTTGGAGTCAGAAAGACCTGAGTTCAAATTTAGCTCAGACATTTTCTAGTTGAGTGATACCGGGCAAGTCACTTAATTTTTTTTTTTTTTTTACTTTAGTTTCCTCATCTATAAAATGGGAACAACAATATCACCTACTTTACAGGAGTCTTGTAAGAATCAAGTGAGATAATAATTATAAAGCACTTAACGTAGTGTCAGCACAAAGTACTATATACATTTTATTTTTGTTATTGTTATTATTATGAAAATATGGTCTTAGATACTTTTTAGCAGTCTTAAAATATTCAACCTACCTAATTTCTCTGAGCTTCAGTTTTCTTATCTATTTTGTTGTTCATTCATTTTCAATCAAGTTTGACTCTGTGACCCCATTTGGGATTTTCTTGACAAAGTCATTGGAGTGGTTTCCATTTTCTCCTCCAGATCATTTTTTATACCTTAAGAACTGGGGCAAACAGGGTTACAATGGACTGCCCAGGGTCATACAGCTTGTAATTGTCTGAGAACAGATTTGAGCTCAGAAAAGATGAGCCTTCCTGATTCCTGACTCAAAATTCAATCCACTGTGTCACCTAGCTGCTCCTTCCTCATCTATAAAATAACAATAATAATAGAACTTCCTTTATAGGCGTGTTTTGAAGACTGAATGAAATAGCAATATGCTGAATGCTTTACAGATTTTAAGGTGGTATATAAATGATAGTTATTTTTATTATTTTCAGATGGGCATATATATGTGTGTATATATATATATATATAAATTTGTTATTGCTTTTGTTTGTTCTTTATTTCTGAAGAGGATAAATAGCATTATAGGTGCTGTCTTGATTTATATTCTCCTCTAACAAGGAAGCTTGGAAATACCTTTTTCTGGATCTTTTCCCCACTCCCCAGCAATTCCTCACATTTTGAAACTATGATAGATGCCCTGGCCTCTTGCCATCCCTCTTTTCTCTCCTCAGCACCCTGGGCTTTGGTAGGGGAACTTTCCCTTTATCTTCTTGGGATCAGACCTCCAAACCACTTCCCAGCTATTTCTGAACTACATCTCTAGGCACTTTCTATCTCTTACTTCTAGCTCTCTTTGAGGTGTTGTCTTCCCTCATTAAGATGTAAGCTCCTAAAATGCATGCTCTCAAAGAAAAGATATGAGAAGATATCCCCCATTATTTTATAGATGTGAAGTCCACAGTTGTGGAATATTGCCTATTTTCATACTTTCTCAATTAATTTCATTAATTTCTCCCATTATTCCTATTTTAAAAATATTCTTAGCTATATTAAATAGTTGAGGAGAGGAAGCAAAGGAAAAAGCATATGCCCATTAGATGCCAAAGATTGTGCTTAAGTGCTTTACATTTTGATCCTCACAAAAACCCTACAAGGTAGGTACTGTATTATCATACATATACACAAAGGAAAATCTAAGAATGTCAGAGATTTCATGGAATCTCAGTTACATTTAGGCTTTTTTGTTGTTCAATCATTTCAGTCATGTTCAACTCCTCATGATGCCATTTGGGGTTTTCTTGGCAAAGATACTGGACTGGTTTGCCATTTCCTCCACCTTCTTTTACAAATGAGGAAACAGATTACTTGCCTGGAGTCACCCAGTTAATAAATGTTTAAGGCCAGATTTGAACTAAGAAAGATGGGTCTTCCTGAGCTAAGCCTGGCACTCTATCCTCTGGAGGACTAGAACCTCTAATGTGTCAAGACATCATCCTATGATGTCCTCTTGGAAATTAAGGATGTTATTATCATCCTTATTTTGCAGATGGAGAAACTGAGTGAGACTAAATTTAAGTGACTTGCACAGGGTCATAGAGTTAGTATCTAAGGCTATATCTGAACTCAAGTCTCCCTAATCCCAGGGCTAACATTCTATGAACTATACCACCTAATTGAAAAAGAGGAGAGAGAAGGGAAATAATAAGAGGATGTACTGGGACAAATGTAAACATCAAAACTCTCAATAACATTTATTTTAGAATAAAAGGATACAACCTCTTTAAAAACAAGGATTATCTTTGTTTTTGTATCCACAGCATTTAGCACAGAACCTCACTCATGATGTCTTTTTTTTCTTTCATTAATCTGCTTTGTCTAAACACAATGTCCAGATATTGGTCCACACACCATTCTAAATTCATTTGATTTTTCAAACCCTCCCACAGACTTAAGACTTTTGGAAAAATTACTCAGCAAGCAAGCTGAGTGATTCTCAATGCTGCATTTCCTATTAAGTGGTTGATCTCCCTCAAAGCATCTGAATGAGAAGGGACATTGAATTTGAAACAGCACCACCAATCAATGCTGTCTCTTGAGAATATAACCTGACTAAAAACCAACTAATGAAGCTCAGAATGCTTGATGAGTTGATTTTGTATCGGAAGGGAAATAGCACATTAGCATTTTCTCTAATTTGAGCAATTTTGCTTTTATACATTTGCCTAGGTAAAGAAAAGTGTCAAGGAAAGAGGTTTTGTGTGTGTGTGTGTGTGTGTCCAGAATAGCTACTCAAATAACACCATGTTCCAACAGAATAATAAAAGAGAAAATTAAAAGAATCAGTATAATAATATCCTGTTCTTCAATACACTTGATAATTTCTACAAATCCATCACTTTGTTTTCTCTTACAAAGAAACATCCATCTTTCAAGGTAGGTGATAATTGTGTTCAGACACATGAACGTAGCTGACCTACAAGCTTGGCATTACTTCATTGTTTTATAACCCAGAGAAGAAAACAACAGTGATTCCAAAATCACATGATGCTACTTAAGCAGATGTTTCTCCAGATGCTATAGTACATGGATGTTGTTTGCACATATTATCAACAATGTTTTAGAACTAGAAATACAGTAATTTATCAATGGTACCATGTTAGGTGTCAAATCAACAAAAGAACTTAATGCTCTTAGAAACATGAGCATCCATTCATAAGAAATGCCCTCAGAATCACATTACCCACATTCTGGCTGATGTAAGAGACACTGAGGAGTCAGTGTATCATAAAGTTACCATAAGTGACATACAAGAGAAACAAAGGAAAGAGTAGAAAACAAAAATGAAAGGATGTGACATTCCCACTTTACCTAGTTCACATATACACATAAAGGCAGATCACAATAGATTCACTGTTCTAAAGCTGAAAGGAACTTTAGAAGCCATGAATGAATAAGTTTTGTTGTTGTTCAGATGTTTTTTGTGATCCTATTTTGGATTTTCTTAGCAAAGATATTGGAGCGATTTGACATTTTCTTCTCTAACTCATCAACCATGGAGATTGAATGTAAATCAAAGCATAGTATTTTCACTTTTTTTGTTTGTTTGTTTGCTTTTTTTATTTCTCATGATTTTTCCACTTTTGGTCTGACTTTTCTTGCCCAACATAACAAATATGGAAATATGTATTTTAAAAGTGTACATGTTTAGCCATTATCAGATTGCTTGCCCTCTTGGGAGGGAAGAGGTAAGGGAGAGAGGGAGAAAAATATGGAACACAAAGTCTTACAAAAATGAATGTTGAGAGATAAACTATTCTATGTTCCTCTAATTTATTTATAATCTCGTTCTTTATGCCTAGGTCATGGACCCATTTTGATCTTATCTTGTGGAGGAGAAAGAAATTTGTGACCAAAGATGAACTAGAGACCATTACTGATCACAAAATAGAAAATTTTGATTACATCAAATTAAAAAGCCTTTGTACAAATAAAACTAATGCAAACAAGATTAGAAGGGAAGCAACAAACTGGGAAAACATCTTCACAGTTAAAGGTTCTGATAAAGGCCTCATTTCTAAAATATATAGAGAACTGACTCAAATTTATAAGAAATCAAGCCATTCTCCAATTGATAAATGGTCAAAGGATATGAACAGACAATTTTCAGAGGATGAAATTGAAACTATTACCACTCATATGAAAGAGTGTTCCAAATCATTATTGATCAGAGAAATGCAAATTAAGACAACTCTGAGATACCACTACACACCTGTCAGATTGGCTAAGATGACAGGAAAAAATAATGATGAATGTTGGAGGGGATGCGGGAAAACTGGGACACTGATGCATTGTTGGTGGAGTTGTGAACGAATCCAACCATTCTGGAGAGCAATCTGGAATTATGCCCAAAAAATTATCAAATTGTGCATACCCTTTGATCCAGCAGTGTTTCTATTGGGCTTATATCCCAAAGAGATACTAAAGAAGGGAAAGGGACCTGTATGTGCCAAAATGTTTGTAGCAGCCCTATTTGTAGTGGCTAGAAACTGGAAAATGAATGGATGCCCATCAATTGGAGAATGGCTGGGTAAATTGTGGTATATGAATGTTATGGAATATTATTGTTCTGTAAGAAATGACCAGCAGGATGAATACAGAGAGGACTGGCGAGACTTACATGAACTGATGCTAAGTGAAATGAGCAGAACCAGGAGATCATTATACACTTCGACAACGATATTGTATGAGGACATATTTTGATGGAAGTGGATTTCTTTGACAAAGAGACCTAACTAAGTTTCAATTGATAAATGACGGACATAAGCAGCTACACCCAAAGAACGAACACTGGGAAACGAATGTGAACTATCTGCATTTTAGTTTTTCTTCCCGGTTATTTATACCTTCTGAATCCAATTCTCCCTATGCAACAAGAGAACTGTTCGGTTCTGCAAACATATATTGTATCTAGGATATACTGCAACATATCCAACATATAAAGGACTGCTTGTCATCTAGGGGAGGGGGTGGAGGGAGGGAGGGGGAAAAAATCGGAAAAGAAACGAGTGCAAGGAATAATGTTGTCAATATAAAGTAATCATTAAATAAAAAATAAAAATTAAAAAAAAAATGAATGTTGAAAACTATCTTTAGGGACAGAGCCAAGATGTCAGAGAGAAGACATTCAATCTGAGCTCTCCCCATGTCCCTCAGATCAACACAAGATCAAGCCTCTCAACTGGTCTTGGAGTGACAGAACCCAGAAATATTTGGAGTGTAACAAATTTCCAGCAGAAGATATTTTGGAAGAACTTCAGAAAATCAATCAGCCATGGTGGAAGCAGCCACGTACAGGCCCAGCACAGAGACCCAGGGAGGTGTGGGGTTGTGGTGGGGAATCTACTAGGAAGACTCAACAGCAGTCCTGGTTGAAAGCCAATAAATCAGCAGATTAGCTGTGAGACACCCAACACAAATAGTGAGCTTTTCAACCCAAAAGAGCATGGGACTCAGTCATGCCTACCCAGTGCCAGATGTCAGCAGCATCAACTCAGTGCAGCCACTGTCATTTGTACAGGAAGCTTGGACAATTTGTCATTTGTTCTACAAGCAGACCTCAACCTTTTAAAAAATGAGCACAAAAGCAAAAAGAAATCTGACCCTATGTAGTTTTTATTGAGAAAGAAAAGAGAACGATTTCAAACCTAGAGGGCACTAAAAGCAAATCATCTCCAGATATAGCCCCAAAAGGTGATATGACTTAGTTCCCATCTCACAAGGCTCTCTTGGAAGAATTCAAAAAAGGATCTTAAAAGAGAGTTAGAAAAAAAATAGGGAAAGGAAAATGAGAACATTGCAGGAGAATTTTGGAAAAGGAAACACAGAAATTATCTGAAAAATCCTTAAAAATAGATTTTGTGATATGAAAAAAGCACATCATTCTTTACAAAATAGAAAAAGAAAACAATGCCTTGAAAATCAGAATTTGTGAAATGGAAAAAAATCCATTGAACAAAACAACTCATTTAAAAATTCAATTGGCCACATACAAAAGCAGCTAAAAAAAGATAACTGAAGAAAATAATTGACTAAAAATTAGAATTGAACAAATATAAATCAAGAATCAATAAAACAAAATTTTTAAAAAATAAAAAAATAGAAGAAAATGTAAAATACCTCATTGGAAAAACAAACTGACCTGGAAAATAGATCTAGGACAGAGAATCTAAAGATAATTGGATTTTCTGAAAGCCATGATAAAAAGAAGAGCCTAGACATCATTTTTCAAGAAATAATCAAGGAAAACTGCCCTGGTGACCTAGAACCAGAGGGTAAAATAGCCATTGAAAGAATTCACTAATCACCTTCTGAAAGAGACCCAAAAATGAAAACTCCAAGAAATATCATAGCTAAGTTTCAGAATTATCAGTTCAAGAAGAAAATATTGTAAGCAGCCAGAAAAAAAAATTCAAATATCAAGGAGTCACACTCAGCATTACCTAGGTCTTAGCAGCTTCCATCTGAAAGGACTGAAGAATCTGGAATCTGATATTCTAAATGGCAAAGGAACTTGGATTGTAGCCAAGAACCAACTCTCCAGAAAAACTGAGCATTATCTTTCAGGGAGAAAGATGAATATTTAATGATACAGATGAATTTCATTTATTTCTTATAAAAAAGACCAGAGCCAAACAGAAAATTTGATCTCCAAACACAGAACTCAAAAGCATAAGGTAAAAAGAAAAGAATTCTTGAGAACTATATTTCTTTTATGGATATACTTAGAGGGTACAGGCATAATTTGATTTTATTGTGATAATGTAAAAAAGAAAGTAGAGGTGGAAAGAAAATTGTACTGGAAAAAGAGGAAAAGGGAGGTAAAATGAGGTAAATTACATTTCATAAAGAGGCAAAGAAGACCTTTTATAATTGAGGGAAAGGGGAGGGGCAGCTAGGATTTTGAGAATATCATCAAGTGGATAGAGCATCAGCCCTGAAGTCAGGAAGACCTGAGTTCAAATCTGGCTTCAAACACCTAACACTTCATATCAGACATATTTGGCTTCACAGAGAAATTTGTCTCACCCTACAAAGAAGTGGGAGGGGAAAGGAGAAAGAAAAGGGGTAGCTAACAGAAGGGAAAACAGAAGTAGTAGGAGAAAGGTATTAGAAAAGGAAAAGGGCTGTAAAGGGGAAGGGCTATTTGAGAGAGATGGTGGTCAGAAGCTGTTGGAATCCTTACTAACTGCTAAGTAATTAGAGTTGATCTAATCTTACAAGAAGATGTTTTGGGCAGAACCTGAAACAAGGTACTAAGTAGAACTACCCATAATCCCTCTCTCTGGAAGGAGCATAAATAGGCCAATGGGCCAGTCAGAGAGTTCTAGAGAGGAAGACGCTACAAGTGGAGATTTCACCGGAATGACATGAAGAGTTGGAGCTGGCTGGAGGCAGAAAAAAGCAGAGGCAGAGGCTGAAGGACCAGACCTTTGGATTTAAAGACATTTGGAGAGAGCTCTTGGAACCAAGCAGAGAGATAGGCCTCTAAGCTAACCGGGCTAGAAGAAAAAGATCACCGCATTTTGGCGCCCAACGTGGGGCAAACAGACCCCCTCAGTGGATTTCAGTGGAAAAGCTCCGATCCTGATTCAAGTGGAAAAACCTTTGATCCTGATCCAGTGGAAAAGACTCTTCAACCCAGAAATTAGGGTGAGTGCAACAAAAAAAATTTTTGTTAGAAGAGTTAAAGTAGAATTTCAGCTAAGATGGGGCAGATATTTAGAAAACAGCCTGTTTCTGTTCAAGGAAAATGTTTAATAAGCATTGTCAAAATTATGGAAAGCCAAGGTTTAATTATAAGTTTACAGCAAATCACTGAACTTTTACAAACTGTAAAGGACATATGTCCTTGTTTCTCTCTTGATAAGGAATTAGATCTAAATGAATGGAAATTGGTTGGAGAGGATCTTTGTCAATTCTATGATAAAAATGGGCCTAACTCAATAATTAATACATATAATGTAATACAATTGGCTATAAGAAGTTATTTAAGTGATAGAATGATGAAAAGGAAAGTACAGGAGGAAGAAATGCCAACTTTACTAGGTGAAAAGGAGGACGAATCAGATGAGAATGGAGTTAATTACAATTCTGAGTATGATACTTCACAGCAGGAGGAATTAGGTGATTCCACATCTCATGACCCTCCCCCTGCAATTAACCCTTCATGGGTGGAACAAGGGGGAGGGAGAGAGACAGAAACACAGTCAGCTTCTCCTGTAAAGCAGAATTTAACAAGATTAGAAAAAGCATTAATTAAGGCAAAAAATGAAGGAGAAGATATATCTGATTTTATAAATGCATATCCTGTGATTGAAGAGCTCAACTCCTCAGGTCAAAAAGAGAGAAAATACACTCCTTTTAATTTGGGAAAAATTAAAGATTTGAAAAAGGCTTGCACTCTTTATGGGGCTACATCATCTTATGTGAAGATGTTACTGGATAATTTGTCTTATGAAATCCTAACCCCGAATGACTGGAAATCCATAGTGAAAACTTGTCTAGAACCGGGACAAAATTTATTGTGGCTTTCGGAGTTTCATGAATTACATAGGATTCAAGCCCAACGCAATAGGCAAACAGGAGCTATTGTACAAATCACTTTTGACCAACTAGCTGGTGATGGTCAGTATGCAGAGAGTTCAGAACAGATTTATTATCCCACAACAGTGTATGAGCAAATTTCTAAGGCTGCAATAAAAGCTTGGAATTCTCTCCCTGGACAGAAAGATGGAAATCATGCTTTCCCAAAAATAGAGCAAGGTCCCAATGAACCTTTTGCAGATTTTGTGGGACGTTTACAAACAGCTGTAATAAGAACCATTAGAGATAATGCAGCAACAGAAATAATGACCAGACATCTGGCTAAAGAAAATGCCAATGAGGTTTGCAAAAGAATTATATGGGGGCTAAACAAAGATGCTCCTTTAGAGGAAATTGTAACGTGACTCCTTTCACAAGCGGAGTATCTGCCCTCTACTTACCCATTTTCTGGGTCTTCGGTCGTCACCGGCTTCCGAGGAAGAACTAAACACTGAGCCGAGTTGCCAGAGGTCAAACGGAGTTTATTCTTACACAGCTACATCAGGTCAAAAAAGAGCGTGCTCCAGGAAGTACATTGTATTTATAGCCTTTTTGGTTTTTACAGCACCAATCAGGATGTCTGATATAGCATCATCCTTAAAAGGTGATCCTGAGTTTAACAAATCTGTGCTCTTTTGGCGGTTACTAAGTCCTAATCCCTATCCCAGCCCCCAACAATTCCCCCTTTTTTGTTTAAGCCAGTGCTGAAAGCGCAGATGCCTTGGTTTCGGAAGTGAAGCCTTTTGTAAACATAATACTTTCCCCTGTCTCAGCCTCCAATTATACCATCATGCATGCTTTGCTTTTACAGCAAGCGTTTCTTAAACAAATGGCTTATGCGCTGGATCCCTTCTGCGTGAGCTCGAGGATTCCGGCCACGGAGCGCTGTCTTAGGTCGTCAGGGCAGGCCACGCCTGACCCGTGGGTCCCTGCCACTCCAGGGCCCTGTCTCAGGTGGGTGGGAATGCCCTGAAGTTGCCCGTCATGGCGCGATGGTGGTCTTACGGTTGTGGCTCAAGCTCCGTCAGCCAGACCTGAGTTATGCAGAGACAAACAGGCGCCGGGGGATAGTTAACTTATGTAAGGCAAAGTTTCCGATACCATGGAGTGTTAAGATCAGCTTCAGTAGTTCTGTGAGGTCTTTATCAATGACTGCACTTAACTGTGCGTATTGGTGATTGGATGTGACTAAAGAGGCAATCCCTGTTCCCGTACCTGTTAGTCCAAGGCCAATGACTACAGCTAGTGTGATTGCTGTCAAGGGCTCTCTCTTTGTCCTGATCTTAACGTCAGCCCTTGAGTCCCAAAAGTTTAAAAGCTCGTCGGCTGGGTGTACCGTGAGGTGAGGAAAAGCGACACAAGCACATAGTAGTCTCGTTTGCTTATAAGAGAGGTGGAACGGATAAAAGTGGTCAGCCCAGAGGAGCATGCAAAGTGAATAGGAGCTAGGCGTTCCCATTCTTTCAGGTATTTTGAAAAAATATATACCAGGTTCCCCAATGTTCTCTACCTCCCCTCCCCCCCTTTTTTTTTTTTTTCACGGAAAGGAATTATCAAATGACCATTCCCCATATAAATTCCAAGAGCAAATCAAAATCCCTATACATAACAGACTAATACAGTAGCATTTCCTAACAAGCCCTCAAACATAACAGCAACAGTTACACAGTGTTAACAAATCCCATCCCAAATCTTGAGCACACAGTAATAGATGATCCAGGCAAGGTTTAACAGTCATCAACCATTCCCAAAGTCCCTTATATCAGTCCAAAGTACACTCGATGCAGAGTCCAGTCCATGGTCTCATGTACAAACTGCTGCTTCAGGCTGTGAAGTGATAGGAGGCTCTCATTCCTTGCAGAGTGGGTGCATCATGCTGACAATCAAAGCTGATCAAAGCTGATCCCGGTTCCAGAAGCAAGTCAATTATCTGTAATTTGACCAAAATCTAGAGCAAAAACACAAATCTAGCACAAAGATTAGATCCGTCTCAGATAGAAAGACTCAGTTCATCAGGTTGCTGCAAAACATGAGGAGGCCAAAATAAATTGTTCCTTATGTGAAGAAATGAGTTTGCTTTACAAGCCAAGCAAACGGGTGCAGTCCCAAGTTGCAACATCAGTGAGGTCTCACAGACCCCTGTTAATTGTCCTCTTATCATGTAGAAACCTTAAAGAAATAAAACACAAATATCCAGTAACAGACAGATGACCCGGCGAAATACTCATTTGCCCAAGCATTTAGGATACAATGATTACATATGACCAGACTGAAAATAGCAAGGTATGACATAATTGAATTACATTAACAGTTCTATTGACCATTGCTCTGATCAGAGAGATCAGTTACAAAAGGAAAAATGCAAGAACATAATCGAATTTTAACTGCTTATCAATTGTCCCAGTAATTGTCACAGAGTGGAGCTTTAAAACTCCCAAACAGCTAATTAACTCTAAGCCAAAACTTTTACCTCCAATAACAGATGTCATTAATCAAATTTCTGATAACTCTTAAACAATTATTTATCATAACCTTGTAGTAATAACAGAAAGAAATTTTGTCTCAGTAAGTTCACAACTTAGAACAATTATCATATCTGGGTAGATGTTACATGAGTGAACATTATACATACAAATCATTTGGCCTTAAAAATACCCAATACATAGAAAAATATCCCAAATTGCATATTTCGAATCAGTATATATATCTCCATCTTGGTCCCTCAATAACTTCAAGGCTTGATTTAAGGCAAACAATTCATAAGTTTGAGCCGGCCAATAGGCAGGCAGGCAGACTGCCTCTGGTAACAGTGGAAGTCCTATCTCCATCCACAATAGCAAACCCATTTTCCTTTTCCCATCTACTCTCTAGAAGATCTATCTACAAACCAATTTACTCCCCCAGGCATTGAGGAGTCTTGTGAATCCTCTTACTTTCATTTGAAAATCGATTTCCTCTGCAGGGGTGGTTCTGTTCCTGGGGACAGGAGGCAGGATTAAGATTATCAAACATTCTAAAATCTGTGAGCTATTTCTCAACCCTCTGATTTAATAAGAGTTTTTACTTGATGTGGGAGACTTACTCTATAGCCTCCCCATGATCATGCAAAACATGAAAAACGCATCTAACAATATAAATCTTTGATAAGTAAATCAGGGGCCTAGGACAGGGGTTCCAGAGATAGCCCTGCCCTCCATCAACACACAATGTAAAAGGCTCTAGGCCTAAACTTTAGCCTAATCAGGACAATGAGATTCCCAGCTTTCTCAAAAGGCAGGGTGGGAGTGGCCCCAAGTACTTGGGTGAAGTAAACCTTTTGATAAAGAAACTCTAGCCCCAGGAAGTAAAAAGGTTAAAAGATTAATAGCAGCAACCAAGCTCTGGCCGCGAATTAAAATATCTATTTAATGCAGTTTTACGTCAGGTAACTGTCCTTAAGTTTTAACCATTCCACCTTTTGACCTATGCAGTCGCACCTGAATTCAAAACTCCCAGCAAATATTAGCTGCAGTGCCAAAGGATTTTATCTTCTACAACAATTAATAATCAAGGGCTTCAGATGAATCTAGTTCTCAAGAATCACAATAAAGGGTTTACATCTTATACAGTTATCTTTCTTATCTAAGTAGATAGTTCAGATCATTTGCCTTTAAAATACTCGAATACAAAGAAAAACAATTTTAAATCGCATGTTGTGCATCCGTTTCCACATAAAAGAAACTTTTACATCTTCTAGATATAACAATACTCTCTTCATTCTAAAAATAAAGAATTTTTAGAAATAACACTATCAAATTATCAGATCAAATTAAAATCCTGCTCTAACTAAACAAGGAGACTACCATGCACGTAAATAAGCATTAAATAATTTGCTTAAAACAGATGGAATCTTAGTAGAAATAAATCACTTTCAGATAACTTACAGTTCCAACAAACTTTTTAGAGCAGACTTGAAGAAAAAAATAAAACATTCAGTTATTAACACCATAAAAATGTAGGCTGTTCCTTTAAACAGTAGAAGCAATTGATAGCCGAACCAGCAAGGTGTTGTAGCCACCATACTTAATGGAGAAGGGGGATTAGATCACCTGACAGGGTCCCTTCTCCATGTGGCCACTCTTCCCCCACTCCACCATGCTTCCCAACCCTAACTTATCTCAATTAACCTTTTTAGGGTACCATTTCCCCAGGATCCAATCTGCCAGCTCAAGATAGGCCCCAACCTCATGGGCTATATCTCCTTCTCCCATGGCAATTGGCAGATTCCGAGCTTTTTTTTTTTTTTTTTTTTCCCCCATTTTTGGAGAGCTATTTTCCTCTCTTTTTCTCTCCCACTATCTCTTCCTGTCCCGTCTCTCTCCTTCCAAAGCTTATTTGCTTAAACCTTCTCTGACATAAGTTAAACATTCCCAAACCAATACTAGATGCTCCATTTAAATTATTGATTGCTTTTGCAAATCAATCTTTCTTGTCTCTTGTCTTTAAAACTTAAAACTTCCAAGATTCTCAAATAACTGAACCAAATTTCATAAAACTTATAATTGCCCAACAGAGATGACAAATTTTAGGGCATAACTCAGTTACAAATTACCCAATACCTCTAGAACACACACCATCTAAGTAGGGAGATACAACCCCAACCTCCCCTAAGGTAAACTACCAGCATTTTGTTTTAATAACCTGTATTTTTCACCAAATAGCAGTTTCTTTCCCTTGGTCCCATGTGGCCCTGCTGTAGTCAGGATCCATGGAAAGGAAAGAAGCCACACTCTCTCGATCCCACATACTTCCCCGCTGTATAGGGTGATTATGATCCCAATTGGGATCTGCTAACCGTATTTCTGGTTAGCTCAAACTACTCCTGCAGCTGGAGGGTTTCTCCTGATCCACTCCTTCATAGCTGCACCTCTAATTAGTCCCCTCTCCTCTAGTGAGGAGAGAACATTCAAAATTGACATAAATTCTCCCCAAGCAAAAAGATTAGGGCCCAGGAATTGATCAAACTGTTCTGCTAGCCCAGTGGGGTCTTCTATCAAGGACCTCATTTCCTTCTTAAAGGCCCTGACTTCTGCGGTGCTCAGGGGAGCATTCACAAATCCTATACCTCCTTGGGCCAAAGGAACCTCTCTTAAGGGATATAATTTAGGACTTGGGGTTTTAGTTCCCGGCAAAGGATAATTTCGGATATCTCTTTGAATTTGATCTAATTCCTTCCTTAAAGAGGAGAATGACTCTTTTCGGAGTCCAGGTGGGGTCAATCGAATTAAATCCTCCTGTGCCCTGAGGGGCCCAGGAGGAGCTGATGGGATTAAGTCCTCACCTCCCCTTTCCTAAAACCACGGCTTCTTCTGGGGGTGGGGATAAGTATGGAGGAGGGAGAGATAACAATGGGTCCCATTGCTGGGTCTTTAAAGTTTCCTCTGTCTTGTCCTTTACACTTGGACTCTTACTCAGCATTATAGAAGCCCCGGAAAGTCATAGTCCTGCATATAGAACCTCCCCTGGATTAACAGGTTCTTTGTTATTAACACACAAATTCAGTATTTGGCACACCCAATCTTCAAGGGAGCCAAATTTAGGCCAAATAGTGCCTCCACCAATGTCTTTGTCACCCCAGACAAAGCAGCAATACCTTATCATCTTTTTCTTGCTTTTTCCTTTATATTTTGGCAGTTTGTTCCAATTACTTAATTTGTTTCCCAAGGGACTATCTACCGGTATTCTCTGATCATTTTTCTCATTTCTCTCCACGAGGGCTGGCTGGGACTGGGCCACACCCATTGAATTTGGACGGAATCTAAATTCCAAAAACACCCAAACACGCCAATTGTCGCCAATTGACTCCAGTCACCCTAGAAGGCCTAGCCAAGCCTACCTGACCAGAGACCCAGAGTTTAAGACTCCAGGCCTCACAGGCTCCTGTCCAGAGACCCCTCTGAGTTTAAGACTCAGGGCCTCACAGGGGGCTTACCTTTTCTGGGTTGCTGCGCAGCAAATTGCTTGACTGATATCTGTCCTCCACCGACCGGTCGGGATTTTTACCGCGGAGTTTCTCCCTTTGCTTTGCTCTGGGTTTCTCCACTTCGGGCCCACTTTCCTTGGGGAGTAAGGAGAAGCCCTGGACGCTGGTGGGCTGCCTAAATCAGGGCAGGGCGCCACCCCACCAGCACCCCAAGGGTTCACCTACTCACCGCAAGTAGTGTAATCCCGGAACGAGCCCCCAAAACTGTGTGGGTCAGAAACCATTAATAAAACAACTGGATATCTCTAGAGGCAAAGCAAAGTTTATTTACGTTCTCGCGAGAATCGGGCGTTTCACCATCGAGCAGATCTTTTCCTTTTTTTTTTCTTCCTTTCTCTCCCTTTTTCTCACAGGCTGCTGCAGTCAGCCAGAGACAGAGAGAGAGAGAGAGAGAAAGATTTTTCAAACTTCTTGACATTTTCTAAGCCTGCAACACAGAGGCTGAATTCTTATCTCTTACAAGCTTATTTTAACTTTTAACACAGACATACACAGACAAACATGGAGCTCCATTTAAAAATTTTTCCAACCAATAAAACAGACAAATCACACAGAACATAGAACACACATCACATAGACTACACAGTTACAACATTAAACAAACATATAACACATAACAGATACTCAGAGGATATCCTCCAGCGTGCCAGAAAACATCCGTCTCAGAATTTTTATTCTTCAAGGGTCTCACCGCTTTGGGTAATTAATTATCGGGGCAGTAAGAAAGGGCAAGTTGTAAGGAGGTAGGTCCAGCTCGTAAGGAGCCATGGACACTTGAATGGGGAAGGCGTGTCTTTGTGAGGCCATTGGAGGATCTAAAAGGCGCTCACTCCCTTTTGGATTTCTATCCTTACCCATTACTTTCGGTTTTGTTCGCTGTCTTGTAGACTGGCGGTCTTCTTCCTCCTCCTCACTAGAATCTACTCTGGTGGTCCTTTTCAAATCCTCCCAGGGATATAGGTCTCTGTGTTTGTTTTTTGCCTTTTCTTCTGTATATAGAACTTCCTCTTCATCCGAATCCGAGGCAGCCAGAGACGATCCGACTTGTGTCGTTTCATCCTGGGGCATGCCAATTGGTTTCGGATTGAGAGCGGCATCTACTATTCTAAAGATTGAAAAGTCTTCTGGTTTTAAGATCCCTGGGTGTGTATGGTCATATGCGGCCATTTGCTGACCCACTAGATGCCATCTTCCTATTTTTATGCCTGATTGTTGGACCCATGGGCAGACGTCCCAAACCTTCTCTATAAATTCCCGACATGTCTTTATGGGAAGTTTGCAACCTTTCTGTGCACATAATTTATAGAGGCGTTTTGTTAACACCGCTTTTTCTTCTGGCAACATTTGGGAAATACTACTACTTCCCCCCATCATCCCTGCTCCCAGCAGAGGCAGCTCAGCGAAGGCAGAATTTCTGCCGAGGCAGTCTCTCTGCGCTCGTGAAAGTCCCTGGACCCTCTGTCCCTGTTCGGGCGCCACTTGTAACGTGACTCCTTTCACAAGCGGAGTATCTGCCCTCTACTTACCCATTTTCTGGGTCTTCGGTCGTCACCGGCTTCCGAGGAAGAACTAAACACTGAGCCGAGTTGCCAGAGGTCAAACGGAGTTTATTCTTACACAGCTACATCAGGTCAAAAAAGAGCATGCTCCAGGAAGTACATTGTATTTATAGCCTTTTTGGTTTTTACAGCACCAATCAGGATGTCTGATATAGCATCATCCTTAAAAGGTGATCCTGAGTTTAACAAATCTGTGCTCTTTTGGCGGTTACTAAGTCCTAATCCCTATCCCAGCCCCCAACAGGAAATCATAAGACGCTGTGCCACAGTGGGCACAAATGCTTATTATACCCAGACTATGATGAACATGGAAAGACAAGGTCCTTCTTGGCAAAGGAATTATAGAGAAACTCGTCGATGTTTTCAGTGCGGAAAAATTGGACATCTAAGAGCCCAATGTAGAAATGGAGATAAAGTGAGAAGACAGGGTGAGAGAAAACCCAAAACCCCATGTCCAAAATGTAACCAAGGCTTTCACTGGGCTTCTAAATGTATATTGACCCAGAAGAATGAGAGGCAAGGCCCAGCTCCAAAGTATCAATCAAAGGACAGGTGGGGCATGATAGCAGCTGAGGTTACACCCAGAGAGACTTTAGAAATTCAGAACTCTGATGTCATCAACCAACAGAAAAGCAATCAGGATTACAGTTGGGAAGAATACAGGCCTTTTAAGACAACAAGACAATATCCAATGCAAACAACTCCAATGTAATTACCAGATGATGAGGAGAAATCCCAAAAGTGGTAAATAGAAGAGAATTAGATAGGTTAACTGCTTGGGGAAGAGGATCTGCTTATATTTCCACAGGTGGAAAAGGAATCAGATGGCTAACAATGAGACTGTCAAAAGAACTTTAAAATCTTCAGCTTTCAGTTCCTGAAAAACCAGCAAGAATTACTGGATTCCCTGAGATGAAAAATTGTTGATGAGACTTTTGCAGTACTTCAGAGCTTACAGGAATTATTAGATTCCTGGCGCATGAACTAATGGACAATGGATTCCTTATGGACTATTTCTAGGACTTATGGACATTTGTAAATTTTCAGGTCGATTTATGTTGTTACATTACTACTAGCCTGTGTTATATTACTATGTGCTTATGTATTTTAAGCAATTGCAAGAATCATTGGATTTCTTGAGATGAAAGATTGTTGATGAGACTTTTGCAGTAGTTAAATTTTCATGTTGATTCATGTTATTTGTTACATTACCACTAGCCTGTGTTATATTGCTATGTGCTCATGTAAATTATGTATAATGCCTCCCATATTGATGGATTTATGTATACCATGTATATCTGTTACAAAGTTCTGGCCCATATTGATGGATTTATGTGTACCCCCTCAGAAACCCCCTATGTTTTAAAACAAAAGAAAGGGGGAGATGTTGGAATCCTTACTAACTGCTAAGTAATTAGAGTTGATCTAATCTTACAAGAAGATGTTTTGGGCAGAACCTGAAACAAGGTACTAAGTAGAACTACCCATAATCCCTCTCTCTGGAAGGAGCATAAATAGGCCAATGGGCCAGTCAGAGAGTTCTAGAGAGGAAGACGCTACAAGTGGAGATTTCACCGGAATGACATGAAGAGTTGGAGCTGGCTGGAGGCAGAAAAAAGCAGAGGCAGAGGCTGAAGGACCAGACCTTTGGATTTAAAGACATTTGGAGAGAGCTCTTGGAACCAAGCAGAGAGATAGGCCTCTAAGCTAACCGGGCTAGAAGAAAAAGATCACCGCAAGAAGCAAAATACTGTGGAGTAAGGAAAGGAGGGAAAGGAAGAGAAAAGTATAACTTGGGGAAAATAAGATGGTGAGAAATACAGAATTAGTCATTTTAACTTTGAATATGAATGGGATGAACTCTCCTATAAAATGAAAGCTAAATGGAAGTCTGCTATCTGCAGACTGTATTAAAAGCCAGAATCCTACAATATGTTGTTTACAAGAAACACATTTAAAGCAGAATGAAAACTATCTTTACATGCCTTTTGAAAAATAAAATACTATTAAGAAAAAAAAGAAATGGGGGCCACATAAAGTATATTTAAGGATCCCTACAAACTTCATATTAACTTAGAAAGGGACATGTTAATAGTATGTGTGTTTTATTATTTTTTTATTTTGTTAATAGTCCCCAATTACATCTTAATATGTTTCAAATTGGCATTGTTGTGGACTATATACAGCCTATTGGTTGCTGCATATTTGACACCTCTAGGCTAAACCATGTTTTGTGGGGATTATTAGAATGCCATGACACCAGAACTGATAATATATTACAAATATTATTCATTATGACCAAATGGAATTTATATCAGGAATGCAGGGATGCAGGAAAATCAAACTACTCATCATTTTTATATAAGGAAAAGTATTAACAAATGATTATATCAATAATCAAAGTAAAAAAATCATACAGTTATATCAAGAAATGCAGAAAAAACTTTTGATAAAGTACAACACATTTCTATTAAAAAAACACTTGAAAGTATAGGTATAAATGAATTTTTTCTTAAGTTAATAAAAAGCATTTAAAACCATCAGCAAGTATTATTTATAATGAAGATAAACTAGAAGCCTTCTAAAGTGTGAAACAAGGATTCCCATTGTCATCAATATTATTCAGTACCGTATTAGAAATCTTAGCAATAGCAGTAAAAGAACAAAAAAGTAATATATCATGTTTCCTTTGACTTCTGAGATTCTATAGTTCCTTGAAATTGTGTCTCGTGTTCTTGTAGATGGATGAGGAGGACACTGAACTTTTGATGTTTTTTAAATGCCATTCTTTCTAACTTTTTAGTACTTCTCACCTTCATCTTCTACACTAAACTTACATGGCTACATTGATGAGGGGGTCATACTGAGAGAGTATACTGAGAACATACTGAGAGAGAGTCTCAGTCTCACTTCAAATCCCGCCTCATATACTCACTAGGTGTGTATTTTAGACAATTCATTTAGCCTCACTATTCCTCTGTTAAGGGACAGGTCAATTCTCCAAGAGCCTTCACAACTATGAATCATAACATCTGAAGGAGTTGCAGGGCAGCCTTTGCTGACACAGTTGTTGTGGACTGGGAATGAGATAAATTGGAGGCAAAGGGGAAAAGAGAGAGGTCAGACAATGCAACGGCCTCTCAGTCTCCTTGTATCATCCTCTCACAAGAGGAAATTCATTCTGGGTTGGATATCCAGCAGCCACTGTCAAGTGGCACCCATGTAATCCAACAGCTCTCCCATATATTCCAACATTCCTCAATTTTCTAGTCTAGAAAACGAAATAATAATGACCATCCTATAGAATTGTTGTGAGGATCAAATAAGCTTAGATAGAGATAGAAATGATATAGATATGTATGTGTATGTGTAAATATATATACATTTTATGTATATATATGAGTGTGTGTAAAGCACTTTGTAAACCTTAAAGCATTATGTAAATGCTATTATTTATTATTGTTATTATTCAACCTATCTTTCCACACTGTAGTCAAAATGGTAATCCCAAAGCACAGTCTGAACTAGATGACTCAGGGGATACTGACTCCAAGATTAGAGTCTTCTCAGATAATTTCTACCTGCGCAAATTACTTAACTCTTTTTGCCTCTGTTTCTTCATCTGTAAAATTGTCTGGAGAAGAGAATGGCAAAGTACTCCAATATCTTTGCAAAGAAAACCCCAAATGGGATCACAAAATCTCAGACATGATTAAAAAAAAATGACTCAACAACAATAAAAATTTCAGTACATAGTTTCATTAGTTTTTGTGTCTTTCCAAGTCCTCATTAGGATTCTTCATCCATTCACTCCCATTCACTCTTCCTTTTAGTTGATCTCAGTGTATTTGATACTCTTCTAGTTTTTCTTTTCTCACTTAAATATAATCAGAATTTTAAAAATTAATTGACTACTAACCAAAAATAATTTTAGCATTCTTCATGCAAAAATTACAACTATTTTATATAAAAAGTTTTTTAATATATCCAAAAGGAAACAATGCAATGCAATAAATAAACCAAAAATGATCATATTGCTCATTTTATAATAAATACTGTTACTTTTATTAGCCTAGTGTAACTAGTATAACTGGTAGGAACAAGACTTTGGGAAAGGATAGTATTCATTCATATTGATCTAATTCTTACAACATATAAATTTCAAGCAGAATTGCTGCTTTTTCCCCAACAAATACAGCAAAATTCCACTTTGTCAGGAGTGTTATCTCCTTCAAAGTTGTTATTTTGGATGGTTGTCCATTATGGGGATGCCATCTCTCAAAGAATTTTGTGAACTTCTCTTTGAAAATTGCTTTCAGAGTTTATGCTTCTCTCATGTCAATATTTTTGCTGCTCTCTTTTTAATATTCTATTCCATATTTTGAACTAAAAAATACAAAGGTGAAATAATGTGGATCCTTTTTGTCCTCATAAAGCTTAAAATGAAGAAGTGGAGATAAGACACAGACATACATAATCAAAATGTTTATATAAGGACTCAATTCAGGTGAGGAGCCAGAGACCAAGCTTTTAGTGGGAGCTGTGTGACTATTGATTCTGTCTCTGTTGTATATATTCATTCCTGTTTTTAATTGGAAATTAGGAATGACTATGATTTTGTGAATTCTTAAAGTTCAAGAGAGAGTTACCAGAAATCAGGGTATGGAGCACAAGTTGGGATTTGCCAACAACCAAATGGTGATAAGCAAAATCCTGAACTAACTGGCCCAGTTCAACAGTAGCAGAAAAGCAAACTTATTATTTATTGCCTATGCCATATTTGGAAGAAAACTTGATAGGACAGATGCTATATAGAAACTATTTTTAAGATTTAGTTCACTTAGGGGCAGCTAGGTAGTGAAGAGGGTAAAGCACCAGCCCTGAAGTCAGGAAGACCTGAATTCAAATTTGACTTCACACACTTAATGGCTTCCTAGCTGTGTGATCCTGGGCAAGTTACTTAACCCAAATTGCCTCAGGGAAAAAAATTAATCCACTCTCTCCGGAGGTAGGAGGTAGAATAGAGGAGAGTTTGTTTCCCAGATGTTGCTGGGAGAAGGAGAATGCTTATACTTCTAATCTTGTTAGAAAGCTTTGCAACAAATACTTCTTTGCAAAAGCTAACTGGGCAGCTAAGTGGCACAGTGACTAGAGCTTCAGGTCCTAACTTGGCAAGATCTGAGATCAAATACAGCCTTAGACACTTACTTCCTATGTGACCCTGGGTAAGTCACTTCATCCTGATTGCCTCAGTTTCTTCATCTGCAAAATGCCAAACCAGTATCTTCCATGAAGACCCCAAATGGGTTCATGAAGAGTGGGACATAGTTGAACAACAAAAAGTAATTGATGTTAATTAGCTAAATGAAACCGAAGCCCTAATCATTTGTTGTTAATTGTGGAGACAGAACCCTCATGGGCTAATAACAATGAAGAAGAAATACTTCCCTAAACCCTCAAAGGTACCACTAGGACCATGATGGGGAGATGTAACTTTATATAGGAAAGTAAATCCAGATTCTTACTATGCCATAGAATTACAAGATTCTGGCTTATTATGCAATAAATCTGTAAACCTTTAGACAGATATTTGTACTTAATTTCAATAAAAATGTTTCTGTTTGTTGTGTAGAACATATTTTGAAATCTTCCCTCCAAAATTTCCATTTATATTGATAGGTTTGGGTTTCCAAAGACTGAATATTCTAGGAGTCACACTGAAGGGCTGGGAAGTCTATTTCTAATCCCATAAATCACGTGCTCCAACTAGTATGCTTCTTTCCCATAATTATCATTTGCTATTGTTTAATCAACCAGACAATTAGTTTTTATTTATTAAAGTGGTATAGTAA
Source organism: Antechinus flavipes (assembly GCF_016432865.1). Classification (NCBI taxonomy): domain Eukaryota; kingdom Metazoa; phylum Chordata; class Mammalia; order Dasyuromorphia; family Dasyuridae; genus Antechinus; species Antechinus flavipes. The sequence continues at coordinate 126,859,030 of NC_067398.1, read as the reverse complement.
GATGAATTGGTACAAAAAGTAAATTACACATTTTTTCATCAGTATATATAGAGTCCAGAGGAGAGGCAGGTATAAGTTTAGAAAGAAAATGTTGCAAAGAGCTGACTTAGTAGTTCTTGGAAGTCTTTCTCCTGAAGTCCTTGGTATGTTATCCTTAAAACAGTATACCTCTTTTCCTGGGTTTGTTGAAGAATCCTGAACTTTCCTTTCCTCAGAATATTCAAGTTATTATTTGGTCCCCAGTGCAGATACTTCTACTAGTCAGCTTTCCTGGGGATGTTGCTAGAATACTGATGATAAGTCAAACTCTTTGGCCATTTGGAGTTCATAAGATATTCCTCTGTTCAAAGACAACAAGGAGGAAGGAACCAAAGCTAAAAATATTCTTTAGTCAGTAAGCTGACAGATCACTTGAATCCTCAACTTCAAGTAGTTTACTGATTTTCTATGTGCCCTATAGGGCATGACCAGGTCCCCCAATTAAACTGAACAGACTTTATGTACAATCTCAGTCTAGTTCACTCTACCATTTGTAAGTGTTCATCAAGACTATATTGTACAAGGCTTCCTTTTCTCGTGCCAGGCAGCTAGGTTTTGATAGAGTCCTGGATGGGATTTAAATCCAGCCTCAGACACTTGGAAACTCATAAAAATGCAGGAAGCAGTAATCTGAGAAACTAAGAGAAACTTACCAATTAGCTATGACTTCAGTCTAGAGTTTTGAAAGAAACAAGTGGTAGTCTCATTCTGAACTTCATAGTCAAGACCTTCAAGGAGAATGGATTTTACTAAAACAAATTTTAGTATTCATGGCAAACACAGATTAATAGGATGATGAAAAGTTGCTCTGTGATTGGTAATAGAGAGAAGGGCAACTTGTCCATTATTAGAATAGCTCCGGAAACTAGAAAGGAGCTTGTAAAGACAATTAACCACAAGTATTTATTGATTATAGTAGAATTAGGTGAACTACCTGATTTTTAGGAAGAGGTTAATGAACTATCAGAGGACCCTAAAACAAAAGAGATCACCTATTAGTTGTGCAAAGATTGCCTGGTTCAAAGCTCAGTAACAGACATTTCAAGTGAAAAAGACACTATGTACTACAACCAACAACTTTTTCAATTGGGAAAGAGACCTGACTCCAAAGGCAATACTTCAGCCACAGAGCATGGTGACATCCTTTGCCATCAAGCCTACCATATCCTACAATTCCTGTGTAAGACAAACAAAGAACATGTAAAGTAAACATGAAATAAGTTCAACATTGGGAAGAAGAGCACAAACAATTAGGAGGATCTAGAAAAGCCTATTAGAGATCCCAGGACTTCAAAGTAAGGAAGGAGAGCATTCCAGATATAGGGGACACATTCTAAGAGTAACATGCATGAATGCATATTTTAGTGCCTTCAGCTTTATTACAGTGGGTTTAAATTTCAGAAAGGACCACAAAAGATTCACTGTCTGCCTTCTACCTTTCCAATCTTTCACATTATTATCTTTTTCATATTCTGTTTCCTTGGCCAAGTGGCTTGCTAGTTCTTGCTTATATGGGACCATTCCATGTCCCACTTTTGTTCCTTTGTTCAAGTGGTCTTTCATGTCTAAAATGGACTCTCCACTTCTCTCATAGAATCCTTAGCTTTCCAATGAGGGAACTAATTAATTCTCTCTACCAAGTGTTTTCTTTTATTTCTTCATTCAGAAATAAACCCCTGTAGTTAATACAGCCAGTCTTTGAAGGACATTACTCATCTTGCCCCAAAATTTACCTCACCTAGACCATTTTATCTAGGTGAAATTTTTATCACAACTGAAGTAGAAAAATCTTACAAAGAATCTAATCAAGAATTTAATTAAGAATCTAATTAACCCATTGTATTCTACTCAGACTTGAGTAGAGGATCCTGAGGTTGGAGGTGGTCTGAGAGTAAGAATAATATAATCAAAATCAAGTTCCCCCAGCTCCTCATTAGAATAGCTCTGCCTTTCATTATAATATTCATTCTCTCATTAATTACTAACCAATAAGAGTTGATTACTGCCTTTTGGGAACATCTACACTTCCTAAAGTATATAAGTATCAAGATTCCCATAATGAAGGGTTTTTGGTTTATGAGAGAAAACTAAATGACCATCCTTTTATTAATTATTTATTAGCCATAATTTTAAAAAGTGATTACCTAGGAATTATATCTTTCCAACTTTTCACACCACAAAGATCAGCTCAAGAGCCACCTCCTTCATGAGGCCTTTCCTCATTCTTCCCATCCCTTCATTTAACAACACTTTCTTCCTCTTAATATTCCTTTGTATAAGCTCCTTGCCGGTAGAAATTGTTTCATTCTTTGTCTTTATGTCCAGTGCCTATCATAGTGTATACAGTACATTGTTTAATAACTGCTTGTTGATTGGTTTATTACTTTGTCTAAACTTTTTAAGTACATATTTTGTGAATATATTGTTCCACCCTTGTTAGATGGGAAATGTCTTGAGAATAGGATTTTGTTTTTGTTTTTGTCTTTGTTTGTCCAGCAGACTGCCTTGTTCACAGTAGCAGCTTATATATTTTTGTTGAATTGAATTTTGAATTTCGGCAATTTCTACATTGTTTTTGAAGAATTCAAGTCTAATGGAAACATGTAGCCAATCATTCCCTGAATTACTGGTATATGACAATTCCTGTCCTTCCCTCTTCCTATCTAAGGAGGGACTGAACAAGGAGGAGGAAATGGAAGAGGAAAGGAAGAGCTAGAAGAGGTCAAAGATGAAAAAAGGAGGAAGAAGGGAAGAAGAGCTGGAAGAAGTAGAGGAAGAGGAAGACCTGCAGAAGAGAAAGAGGAGAAGCAGGAAGAGCTGGAAAAAGAAACATTTCTTTTATGGAAAAATAGCTATGAGAAGTCCTAACTAAGATTCTGACAGCAAACTCTATTCCTTTGGTTATTTTACATAATCACTTTTAGACTTTTCCCAGCAGTATGTATATATGTATGTATGTATGTATGTATGGTATTCATTCATTTATTTAGGTGATAAAAGGAAGAAAAATGTGTGGGAAAGAGCTCGTGTGGCAATTCCACCAGGATAAGACAGTGCTCCTTATGAAATCATAACCCCATAACAGTGAATGCTTTCATGGTCCATAGACAGAGCCCTATAAAAGTGTGGAGGAAAAAATATATATATATATACATATATTTTATTGAACACAAAATTCAAAGGAAGTATGAAATTCGACTACAGTTTCTTCTGAGATTAGAAAGTTCTAGCCTAGAGGCACCTATTTATTTCCTCTATCTGTTATACATAAAAATACAGCTTTACTGTTCTGTGGTTACTAGTCCTCACCCCTAAATGTACTACCCTTATTCAGTGTATTACTCTCTTCTCTATATTCCTGAGCCTACTTCTTTATAACATCAGGGGCCACCCCCTATTTTTAGGATTCTAGAAGAACAAGTCTATAAGATCATAGGATCCAAGATCATAAAGATAGAATTGAAAAGGGTCTCAAATGCTATCTAAATCCAAACTCCACTTTTAGCCTAGCAAGCACCAGGTGTGGGTTTTGAGCCCAAGACCTCCAACTCCAGAAGCAGTGTTCTTTTCCATTGTACTCTGCTGCCTCCCATTTTCATTTTTGAGTCTTTTTACATGGAAGCTTCTCCAACCTTTCAGTTATTTTACATAACCACTTCCTTTTCTTTTCCAGCTGTTACTCTTTTTTCTCCTTTTAAAAATGTTTTAATTCCTTAGATTTTATTCTTAGATACTTATAGTATATACCTATACTAGGTAATGCTTCCATTACCTAGTATATTACTACAATTTCCAGAAAATCTTGCATAATGAAAAGAAAAAGAAACGTCAAAGCTACAAGAGATAAAAAAAACTTTAGGAATCTGCTTCTAATATACACTACAGCACATTAATCAATAGCAGCATTTTTTGTAAGGGGTGCTTATGACATTCCTAAGCAAGAAATGGTTTGTGTTTAAGCTGTAGTAACTTTTCTGAGTATGGATAATTATTTCTGTGGCAGATTTTTACAGTTTCTTTAATGTAACAGTTCTCAAATTTTTTGGTTTTAGGAACCATCTACACCCTTTAAAATTGTTGAGAACTACCCTTTTATATTATATTATATTAATCATATTATATTATGTATAAATATATATTTGTTGTTATTGTTTGTCCTTCTCTCTCTCTCTCTCTCTCTCTCTCTGAAGAAGAAGAAGAAGAAGAAGAAGAAGAAGAAGAAGAAGAAGAAGAAGAAGAAGAAGAAGAAGAAGAAGAAGAAGAAGAAGAAGAAGAAGAAGAAGAAGAAGAAGAAGAAGAAGAAGAAGAAGAAGAAGTAGTTCATAACATCGGGGAGGTGATGCTATAACATGCAAGTGAATTAGATTAAGGTGAGGGAGGGCTGGACAAGGTCACTTGCCTCACTTTCCCCTCCAGAATCACCTAAATCCAGTGGCCAGATATAGTTCAGGACAACTGGAGATGGCCCTGGGTGAAAAGAGAGACACTGGCCTTTTTAAGCTGAAGTCTTCAACAAGTCTCAATTCAGCTGGGACTGCACCATTTTCAGTGATTAAGGCGAGGTAGCAATTGAGGCAAAGAATCTCCTCTTTCACACACACACACACACACACACACACACATGCACACATGTGTGTATGTCTATATGTATGTATATTATATATGTATGAGCCTTTATCATATTAAAAATTAAAACATCTTAGTATTATTCTGAAAAAAATTGACATTTTTTCCTAGTAACTGGTATGGGGCCACTTGTAGTCCTTGATTTTTAAATATGGAGAAGCAATATGGAATAGCAATGGAAATCTACCACATCTGGAAACTATTCAGTAGCTGGGCATCCTGGGATTTTGCCCAACATGGGCATCCATTTGAGTAGCTTGATCCTGACTTCTTTTTCTCTAAATGATCCATAGAAATAAGAAAAAAAATCATAAAAACATATATTATTTCTATTATAATCACACTATGTTAGCTGGTATCTATGTTCAGCTGGAAAAGTCATTGGAACATAAAACAAGCAACTACAAATGAATTTTGGAGGTCTCTCCTCTCTACTCTGATACATTCCATCATTAGCAATTTGGGACACAAAAACACAATACCTTGTCACAATCAGGGATCAGGAGGAAGCCTGAGTGAAGTAATTTACCATGTTGCTTTCCTCTCAAGGCCACATAATAAAGCATCTCTCCCTGGGCTCCCATTGTGGATTTCTCCAGATGAATTGAAAGCCTGCAGCAGTGCAACCCTGTCCAACAGCAGAATGAATGCTGTTTTATTCACAGCTTTTAGAACAGGCCACCAGCTGGTGCTCAAATAATGGCAAAACTACTTTCCTCAATTCTAAGATAGTGGGTTTGGCTGAATGTGAACAGTGAGCTGTGATTATGATCATGAATTGTCATCAAGAACTCTTGTTGAAGGGAAAGCGGTTTTAGGGTCCTGTGGGCTGCCTGTCAATTTGAAATTCAGATAGCATGGCCTATGTTAAAGAAATAGGAAGAGAAAAGAAAAAAGAATAACATGTAGGAGTGAAAGAAAACTTGCTTCTCAATTTTGTTATTACTCTAGGCCTTCATATTAATAAATATTAATCACAGCACTACATAAAGATTTTCATCTTCCAAATGCTTTGACATTCACCATTTACTCTTCTCTACAAGGCAGGTATAATAATAGATTGTGTTTAATTTGTTCTTCAAGGAAAATGGCTTGAGAAAAATCAAGCAGCTGAAGTTTTGAAGTATCCAATCATGATTGAGTCTATATGAGCAATGAAAAGAACAACAACAACAACAAAAAAAAAAAAGATGAGGCAATTATTTGTATAATTCAAGCAATACTTTCTACTGTAGGACTTGGTGGGGAGGATGTAATATGTAAAACTTAAAAAAAAACTAAACTCACCATTTTACTGATCAACCAGATACTATTATTTTCTAGTTTTTCCCTTGATGCTCATTGTGAAAACAGGTTGAATGTCTCCCCATGTCAGAAGCAAAGGATGGCCTCATAGTACAGTAAGAGGAGGAACCAGAAACCCTAGTATAATGTTCTGGTTAGCTTTCTGGAGGTCTTCCAAATGGGCCTTTGGACCAGCCTTGGTCTCAGCAGAATAATCACCAAGAGAATAGTCAGGGATAAAGTCCAAAGTCTTTATTATATCCTTCAGTCTCAGCCAATTAGCCAGTCTTCAGTCTGTACATCTCAATGTAATGTCCTGCTTTCTAGAGCCCCCAAGTTGGGATGACAAAATGTACCATTGCTTTCTAGAGCCCCCACACTGGCATGGATTAAAATATAATGTCCAGAGTAGCTCTCTGGAGGATCTCAACACCCTCCCTCATGTCTCAGGAAGGGAGGTAAAAACACCAAAGGGAAATGGGGAGTCAAACCAGATTTTGTTAGCAGGTTTCTGAAGGGTCTCACTTGAAAGAGGTATACGTAAATCCATCAGCATGGGAGGAATTACACAAGTACATAGAAATATAACACAGGCTAGTAATGATGTAATAAGCATCATGAATCAACATGAGGAATTATACATGTCCATTAAGTCCTAGAAATAGTCCAAAACCAATCTATTGTCTGTTACTTCATGTATTAGGGAATCCAATGATTCCTGCAAGTTTTGAAGTCCTGCAACAGTCTTATCAACAATTTTTGATGTTCATGAGTCAATTTCCATACACATTGGGTTAACAGTCATTCTTTTTCAGTGGCACATGTAGTCAGAGATGGAACCACCCCATGTTTCTTGAATTTTCTCCTTTGTTTCAAGGTTTTTCTCTTTTTCTGTCTCTCTCCGATGGACAAGGCAAATACAGCTTGTTGGCATCCATCTGATTCCTTCTCCATCTGTAGAGATACAAGCAAACCCTCTCCCCCAAGCAGTTAGCCTATTTCGTCCCTTCCATTCACCACTTTCTGGATCTCTCCACATCACCTGGCGATTATCTAAAGATAGTGGAGCTGCTCGCACTGGACACTGCCCTTCTGGCAGGTTATAAAACCTATCAGCTGGAGCCAGTTCATCTTTGTCAAAAAACAAAAAAATTAATAGTGTAAAGAGCTAATTTTAAAAGCTCTAGGTTACCTGTGGTTTCCCCTTTCTTTTGTTTTTGAAGGAGTTTCTTGATGTCTGTTTTTCCTCTCTAATATTGCCTGTCCTTGAGGATTAAAAGATATGCCAGTGGTGTGTAAAATCTGACACTGTGCATAAAAGTGTGCAAAATGTTTAGAAGTATATGCAAGTCCATTATCTGTTTTTATTTCTTGTGGCACACCCATAATTGCAAATGCTTGTATAAGGAATTCAGTGACCACTCAGGCTGTCTCTTTTGCTGCTGGTATTGCAAAAGTGAATCTTGAAAAGGTGTCTACCACAACATGGATAAAAGACAGGCGACCAAAAGATTTATAATGGGTCACATCCATTTGCCAAATTTCACTGGGTCTCAAACCACAAGAGTTCTTCCCTGGAGGGAGCGTAGAAGCATGGAAAGGAAGGCAAGTTGTACAGGCTTTTACTATGCTCCTAGCTTCCTCTCTTGTTATTCCAAATTGTAAACTCGAGCAGCCTGATGGTATTTAGAATGAGATTCTTGTGCTGCCTGAAAAAAGGAATATTGGCTAACATGGTTAGAAGGATATCTGCCTTTGAATTTCCATCAAAAATAGGACTTGGAAGTCCACTATGTGAGTGGACATGCAAGATATAAATCTTACCTTGTTTCAAGTACATTTCTCCAGAGTTCTGGTCCATTACACCCTAGACTAATCATTCTAATTACATAGCATTCAGTTTGGTCATATTATTCTTTCCTTTCACATTATCATAAGCCCATGGCGCATAGTTTTCAAATGTCTTTCCATATTTCTCTGGATTCTTCACCTTTCAAGAGAAGCAGGGTGCGTGTGTGACAGACACAAAGCAAAACAGAGATATTTCTTGGCTAAGTCTAAACCTAACTATTTATATGCAAAAGGATGTGGTGTCACAAGCTATGCCCCCAGAAGATTTGAGGAACTAAGATCAAAGACAAAACAAAGCAGCATAATGGGATGAAGCACAGATCTATAGTAGGGCACAATATGAGTCAAAAGTTAGTATCCTCAGATTGTTTTATATGTTTCAAACTATAGCCCCAACTAGTGTAATTCACAGTAAGAATTAATTGCAAAATAATAATAATAAAGAATGTCAAATAATTGAAAGACTCTCCATTGCCCTTAAATATGTTTCCTACTGTGGCTAAAAGTGATAAAATTCACAGTAAAATTTAATTATAAAAGGTGATTTAAATAATTGAAGGTAGAAGTATATTCATTATTCATACTGGGAACACACGAATATAATAAAATTGAACAGATTACCTAAATTAACTTAGAGATGTAGTTTTTTATTAATCAAGAGTATATTTTATAGAGAAGTTATTTTTTAGAATGAAATAAAATAATAACAAAAGTCATTTGAAGGAACAAAAGGTCTTTAATCTCAAGGGGAACATTTTTAAAGGTAGGAATAAAAGACAAATAAGAATTTCCATGCCTCAAATTATATTAAAAAGCAATAATTATCAAAACTATTTGTTCTTGGTTAAAAATAGAAAAAAAGATCAACAAGGAGATCAATATAAAACTAAACAAAGGAGAATCAGAAATAGCCTTCAATAAACCCATGAACAAAAATTACTTAAAGAAGAACTTCCTATTGGCAAGAGCTACCAGAATTGGAAAGCAATTGGCAGAAATGACCAACACCTTACTTTAACCAAATACTATAGTAAGTCAAATATAAGATTTTTTTACATGATTAGAAAAAAGCATGAGAACAAGATTAATTACCTTTTAAAATTATGGCTGGGAGAGAATTCTTTTTAAAAAAAAACTAGAGATAATCATAAAAGAAAACAGATCATTTTGATTATAAGAAATTAAAAGGCATTTACATAAATAAAAACAATACTGCAAGGTTAAAATGAGAATTTTTTCAATTAAAAAAAATGAAAGAGGGAACCACCTTTACATCAAGTTTCTCTGCTAAGTATCTGATAGCCAAGATATGTAGGAAACCAACACAAACACATAAGCCTAAGACCTCTAAATGGATACATGATCAATGAATATTAACAAACAGATCTCAAAAAAAAATACAACTATAGTGCTAACAAACATATTATGTTGTAGTCCAAATAATTAATGAGATGAAAAATGCAAAACAAAACAACTGAGGGTTTGTCTTATACCCAGAAAGTTGGCAAAAATGACCAATAATAGAAATATTTAATATTAGAGGAACTACAGTAAGACAGATACTTCTGTTGATTGCAATGTGAATTGCTTCAGTCATTTTTAAAGCAATTTAGAATTTTTTTTAAAATTATTTTTGGGACAGCTAGATGGCACAGTGGACAGAATACCCACCTTGAAGTCAGGAGGACCTGAGTTCAAATCTGACCCCAGACATTTTACACTTCCTAGCTGTGTGATCATGGGCAAGTCACTTAACCCCAATTGCCTCAGCTGAAAAAATAAAATTTAAGAAAATATATTTTTAATTTATGGAATGAAACAAGCATTGCTGTAACATAGTATAATAAAATATTTATTGCACATGAAACTACAACTCTATTATATGCAGCTTGCTATTCCTTGTAAATAAACTTTATCATGTAAATTTCCTTTTTTTTTCTTTTGGTTTTCTTCCCTCCCTCTAGTCCATCCTAGCTAAGATGCCTACCATTAAACATAGATTGATAGAAAGAGATATGTAAAATCATTCTAAACATACTTATATTTATCAATTCTTTCTCTGGATGGAATTAGCATCTTTCTTCACATGTCCTTTGTGGTTCATTCGAGTATTAATGACAGTAAAAATAAGTTATTCATTCAAAATTGTTCTTAACACAATATTGTTGTGAACATATACAACATTCTTTTGATTCTTCTCATTTTGCTTTTTGTTATTTAATGAAAATCTATTTGTTTTTCTAAGATCACTGAGCTCATCATTTCTTATAGCACAGCAGTATTTCATCACAATCATATTCCACAACTTGTTCAGCCATTCACCGGTTGATAGACATTCCCACAATTTGCAATTCTTTGCCACCACAAAGAGAGCTTCTATAAGCATTTTTAGAACATATAGGTTCTTTTTCTTTTTCTTTTCCCTAAACAACTTTGGAAATAGAACTATAGTTTCATTACTGAGTCAAAGATAGTTTAATAACTCTTTGGGCATAGTTCCAGATTTTCTCCAAAATGGTTGGTATCTGTTTACAATTCTGCCAATAGAATTAGTGTCCCATCCCCTCAAATATTTGTTGCTTTCCCTTTCAATCATTTTAGCAAATCTGATAGGTATAAAATGATATCTCAAAGTTATTTTAATTAGCATTTCCCTAATCAATAATGATTTGAAGCATTTTTATATGACTACAAATTGTTTTGATTACTTTATTGGGAAACTGCTTGTTCATATTCTTTGAACATTTATCAGTTGGAGAATAACTCACATAGGAGTTTTGCTCAAAAAAAAGTCACCAAAATGTCCATATCATATGGTCTAAGAAATCCTGTTGTTAGGCATTTACTCCAAGGAGGTCAAAGACAGAAATATTTCATGTTAGTAAAAGTTAATAAAACAATGACAACATTAGAAAGCTAAGTGAGCTAATTATCAAGACCTGACCTAATAACTAGAACCTAATTTTAGGTTCTTGTCTTGGCTCTACCAGTACCTAGCTGTGTGACTTTGAATCAGGAACAATCTTTCTGAGCCTTGAGTTTGTTAGAATAGATAATTTTGTAATGCCTTTCTATTCTATATATTCTAATTTTAAAAAAAACAGGAAAACCTGTAATTAATCAAAGAATAAAATTTGAGTGGGCTAGACAGATTCCAAGATAAATTTTAAAAATAATAATAATAATCAATAAATATGAAGTCCTATGTTTTTCTTAAAAATACTATTTCGTAATTAATAAAATTTCTAATTTGAGTTAAAATAGCTCTATGAATAAAGAAATGATTGATCATCATGAACTAGCATTTTCAGAACTGGATTACTTAATGTTAAGTGATGGTTTTCACTTGATTGGCAGAACAAGAGTCTGGATAAGACTCTTGTAATTAGAGCAGAGGAGTAGCGTATCATAGTTTGAACAATAGGCATTATTCATCAACTTGTATTTTCCTGTGCAACTTTTAGGTCAAATTATTTTGAGTAATTATGGATCTTATGTAATAAGTGCTGCAATATTTCGGAGTTAGTGCAATCAGGATACTGTTATTTATTTTAAAAAATCATCTGGAAGAGTTAATGATTTATAGGAAATTCCTTTTTTATTTTAACTATGATAGACATCTTCTATTACAGTACTGAATACCTTTGACCAAAATAAATATCCATTTTATGATGTTCATCATTTAACATCCTATCTATTCTAACAGAAATCCTTCTGCCTTTGTATAATTTGTTTTATATAGCTGAAAGACTGAGTTCCTAGTTTCCTTTAAAGCTTAGGTCAAGTGCAGCCTCTACTTAACGCTCCTTCAATATCCCCAGTTGCTAGTGGGATTTATTTTGCATTTACTTTTAATATATTTGGGTTTTTTTAAATTAAACTTTGTTTTAAATTGTTAAGCACGTGCTCTTTTCCTCCCACCCACTTATTCCCCCACCCCAAGGGGAAGAGAAAACAAAATCCCTGCAATAAATACACAGACAAGCAAAACATATTCGCACACTGACCATGTCTAAAAATATTTGTCTGATTTTGTTTAATTGATCCCTCTGTTAGGAGGTAGGCAGCATCTTAAATCATTAATCCTCTGGAATTGTACTTGAACACTGAACTAATTAGAATTCTTGAACTGTTCAAAATTATTTGTCTTTATGTTCTTGTTATTGTATTAAATTGCTCTCTTGGTTCTACTTGCTTCATTCTGCCTCAAAGTAAGATTTAAAAAACACCAAATTCCTATTTTCTTCCTTCCTTCCTTCTTCCTTCCTTCCTTCCTTCCTTCCTTCCTTCCTTCCTTCCTTCCTTCCTTCCTTCCTTCCTTCCTTTCTTTCTTTCTTTCTTTCTTTCTTTCTTTCTTTCTTTCTTTCTTTCTTTCTTTCTTTCTTTCTTTCTTTTTTCTGAGGCAATTGGGAATAAGTGACTTGCCCAGGTCACACAGCTAGGAAGTATTAAGTGTTTAAGACCAAATTTGAACTCAGGTCCTCTTGTCCTATTTTCTTTTATACAAACTTTTACTTATACCCACTTGATTATATAACATTTCCCATTCTTTTTCCTTTCTTCCATAAAGTATCCTTTCTTTCATTCCCTTTCAATTCTTCCTTAAAGCATAACAAAATTTGCTTCTAGTATTTCCATTTTTTGGAGTTTCTCCATGATTCCTAATTTCACAAGACCTAGGGGATGTTCATCATCTCTTTACTCATTACAATCCTTCTTATAAAATCTTTTCTAATTATTTACTTGCATGATTTTTGTTTTCACTCCTGTGTTTTCAGTGAATGTGTTCTATTTCATAAAGCTTCATTTTTTCCCTTTATAGAAGTTATTCTTGGTTGTCTTTTGCTTTTCCATGCTCTCTGTTCCTCTAAATGGGAGCTGCTAAGTTTTATGTGATTCTAATTGTTTTTTCAGAATTTAAAATCTCTTTTTGGTTGCTTGTCTTCTTGTTCTTCAGCAAGATATAGTGCCCTTCCTATGTCTTCTTGTTCTTCAACATGAAAGCTCTGGATTTTGTCTGTGATACTAGGAATTTTTATTTTGAAGTTTGTTTCAGGAAATGACATAAAAACTTTCTATTTTTTTACTTTATCCCTTGGTTCTAAAAGATCTAGGTAAATTATCATAATTTCTTGAAATATGATGAGTCTTTTTCTGACCATAGATCTCTGGTATTTTACTGATTTTTATATTGTCTTTCTTTGACCTGTTTTCTGGTTTATTTGTTTACATGATAAATTACATTTTTTCCAATCTTTTTATTATTTTTTTCTTAATATTTTTTATTTTCTCATAGTGTCATTAACTTAACCCTTACCCTCAGCGCTGGCTGAGATTTAAGCTCAGGGCACTGAATTAATGCTCTTGCTCTAAGCTGCTGACCTGGGCCCAGGCCCTAGTCTTTGATCTCTTTAGGGCTGGCCTCATTCAGAGCTCTGGAGTCCCTTCTAGACAACTCCTTGCCAGTAGTTTAGGATCAGGGATTGAGTCTATTCCTTTACTGCTGCTCTAGGCCAGAGTCTATTAACTCCTGTTCATTGGTGCCTACCCTATTCACTTGTCTAGAGATGAAATTTGGATCTTGAACTAGAAAGTTAAGGCATTGTGCCTTCTTCAATTTTCCAATTATTACTCCAATCATTGTTTTTATTGTTGGAGGAAATGTGGAGCAAGCTGGACTGTTGTGCTTCCTTACATTGCCATCTTAGCTTGTCTTTCCTTTGTATATATTTAACATTGACTTCTCTGTGTGTTCATCCTTAATAGCACATAAGCTTCTTAAGAATAGGGACTGATTCATTTTTGTGTTTGTATTTTGGGAACCTGTAACAGTGCCCAAGACATAATCTGTGAGCTCCTAGATAGCAGTACTTTGACCTTTTGTGGAAAAAATATTTTTATTATATTAATAACCAATCATTAAACTAGGATCAAGGCCTATTTTCCTTTATTTCTTCAGTTAGGGCCCAACTCCTCTAAAAAGGTCAGTCAGTCTGTAAAGGATAAAGCTGAGTGATGGGATTACCCTTAACTCTATGGAAACATGCTCCTCAATCTTGGGCCAGATCCCATCCAACCAAGATAGAGAGAAGTATGAGTAGAATTTGATCTGATTGAGTTTTTGCCCCAAGGAGAACAGACCTACCCTTATAATTCTCCATTAGAATTGAGAGTGACCCAGTTCATGAAGGAGAAAACCACCTGGAATGGTCTGGATAGAGATGGATTCTCCTGTCCAGATTGCTGGAAGCAGCTGAGTTTCTCATGATCAAGCTATGTTCCCAGCTGAAGGGCTTTAAAACCTCTAGCCCATCTCCTTGTTAAATGTCCACAAATCAGGTTTGATTTCTTCTATCAGAAGTATACCCTTTTACAATGGTTTTCAAATCATTCAGTGTCTTCATTGTTTTTCCTTTGGTTTTCCAAAAGAAACCAGTGATCATCAATTTATTATAAAATAGACTATTTGATAAATCAATTATCAATTGCCCAGAAGCACTATCTTTTGAGTTTTTCATTCATCACATTTGTATTGCAAATGCTGAGTTTAGTACTTTACATGCAGTATATATTTAATCAGCATTCTTTAAATAAATCTATGCTTTTGAATGAATGAATGAATACATTTAGTTTTGTCTATGTGTATGATTTCTTCAGTAGTTGTAGATCAAGTTTTGAAAATGCAATATTCCAAGATCTGATTTATTCAATATAAAATTATTTGCACATAGCATATAAAGAACACATATATAGGGATTCCCTCTTCCATTCAAACATTTTGTATGAAATTCTTATTATCAAAGTTAATACTTTTGGCAAGCAATACTTTTGGGGAGTTTCTTGTCTTGTTTTATCTGCATAATAACTAATTTTCCATAATCTTAACAAATGCATTCCTCCTTGGCAGAAAGTCTTTAAGAGTTTGGGTACTTTAACATTGCTTAACTTGCAATTCACTGATTATTAAAGTATTTCAATAACCTTTCAAATGATTATAGAATCTGTATTTACACTTTCATGAAGTATTCTTGAAATTAAGATCTTTTAAGATCCATTAGGAATGGAGAATAGAGCATTTACAAAATCAGAGTTTTAAAATTAAAAGAGAATTCAAAAAAGCTTTAAATTCAACTCATACCTGAACATGAATCTCTTCTACAATGTGCTCAAGTGATATTTTAGCCTTTGCTCTTGAGGCAGCCCATTTCACTTTGGAATACCTTTGTTAGGAAGCTTTTCCATATGAGAAACCTAAATTTTTTTTCTTTGAAACTTTCACCTATTACTCCTAATTCTGATTTCTGGGTCCAAGCAAAATATATTGAATTTTTTTCTCATTACAGTATTAAAAAATATTTCAAGATATCTAGTATGCAAAGGCATCTCCCTCACCCTACCCTCCACATACTTTTTTCTCTTCACCTGAATAAACGTCATCAGTTTCTTCAACTTATTCTAGAGAATCAGCATGACCTCAAAGACTCTCAATAATGTGGTTGCCTTCCTGTGGACACTTTTGAGATGATCAGTTTCCTTCCTATAATGTAGCACTCAGAACTGAACTGAGGGGAAGGGTTGGAGTGGGGAGAAGGATTGGAGAAAACGAGAGAGAGAGACATACAGAGAGAGAGAGAAAGACAGAGAGAGAGAGAAAGAAAGAAAGAGAGAGAAGAGAGAGAGAGAGAGAGAGAGAGAGAGAGAGAGAGAGAGAGAGAGAGATAAAGAAATACACAAAGGTAAAAAGAGATGAATATATGTTGAATGGATCCACTTGAATCACTCTATTGAATGACTGAGATCAAATTTTGTAAAGTTGTAATATTCCCAGACTTAATATAATCAATATAATATCATAATGTGACTTGAACAATGAGGAATACAAGACTGACTTTCTCTTGTTCTATCTCTTAATAGAATCTAAGATCACCTTGGCTTTGTTAACACACTACTGATTCATACTAAGCTTGCTTCCACTAAAACCTAAGGATCTTTTCTTAGAAAAATTAATATTCACCTACATCTCTTCCCACTTGTACTTGTGAAGTTTATTTAATTAATCATTTATTAAGCATCTAATTACTATTTGCCAAGCATTATGATAGAGATACAAGTACAAAGAATAAAATAATCCTGATTTGCAAGAAGCTTATATTGTAGTGGTAGATAATTCAACTACATATATAAATCATACATAGCATAAATATAGAGTGAATAAACACAAACCAGTTACATTTATGGTAGTTTGTAGGGAGAGCATCATCAGTTGTGGGAATCGAGAAAGGCTTTATGCAGAAACTGGTGCTTAAGTGATATGGTAACGAAGAGACTCTGTGAGTCAGAACTAAGGAAGGTATGTATTCTAGGTATTGGAGTGACTAGTTCAAATACTGAGGAGATAGGAGATGGAGGTTGGAGCTCAGAGGGTGAGAAGGGAAATAAGATTCAATGAGGATGGAAAGATGCAGAGAAGTTTTTATGCTAAAGGAAAATCATTTTGATAGCAATATAGGGAGCATTGGAGAGGGGAGAGACTTGGGTCAGGAAGACCAAAGAGAGATGTAAATAATCTGGGTGAAAGGTGATAAAGGTTTAAATTCAGGCTGCAGCTGTCTAAATAGAAAGAAGAGGTCACATATGAAAGATGTCACAAAGGTAGAATGGCAAGATTTGATCATTTTTAGCCCAACTGTAAAAGTTAACATTTATGTTTCTCAATTATGTTCTTCTACCCTTGACCTGAAAAGACTATCCAGTTCATGCCACAACTAGGGGTAGCATTACTTTTAGTGTTAACATTAAGGTATACTGTATTTTAACAAAAGATATCTGCATCTATTTATAAAAATATAGTTAGGACTTTTCACATTAGTATGATTTAGCATACTAATTTCTAATAATAAGCACCCTTGTACTACTCATAAATTCTACTTGATCAAAATTAACTTTTTATATAAAATGTATTAATTTGACACTAATACATAATATTTGGCACAAAGATATATTTAAGTAAAATGCTATCTTTTTATATTTACAAATAATCTACATAAAATTATGAATTGGAAGTGGGGATATTTAGACCAAAGAAAATACTTAGAAGAAACATATTTGAAAAGCTGTCAAGAAGAAAAGGAATTAGATAAATTTACCTTGGTTTCAGGGAGCAGAATAAGGACTAATGTATGAAAGTTACAGGAGGTGAATTTGAAATTAATATGAAAAAAACTTCTAAAGAGGATCGTCATCCAAAAATGAAATAAGATCACTTAAGAAAAATGTTCTCCGACACTGAAAGTATAAAAAGTGGCTTGAATGACCAGATGTTGAGGATCTTTTAGATATGGAATAGACTGGATCATTTGTAAGGTCCACCCCCCAATTCTGGAATTCTAAGATTTATTAAGATTCATCCTGTTGATAAGTATCACACTAAAGACCACCAATTGCCTTGTTGCTTCTTCAGTCCTACTCTATATTAAATGAAATGTAATATTACAGAACATGCTGTAGCAATATCAGTGCCAAATTTTAACTGCCTAGGCAACTAACTATCCTATTGTTCTTTAAGAAAAAATATTTGCTTACTCAAAACAAATTAGCTTTAAAAATGAATGTCTCCCAGTCCTCTGAATTTCAGACTAAGGTTTTACTACACTTCTAAAAGTGTAATGTGGTTTTGCATATCAGTAAAAAGTTTCTTGGACTCCTTTCAAAACTCCCTAAAATTAAGGTTTAAGTATCTTAATCAGCACAAAAGTGAAGGAAAAGAAAAAATGAAGAAATTCATATAGGGCGAGTAAATCTGCACTGAGATGAGGATCATTTAGGATCTCAATTCCATTCTTCTTCATTGTTGGTTTCATTTGTTTCCCCACTATTTCTTTGCTCATTTTGGGTGGTGTCCATAATATCATTTTTAACTACTACATCCACGAAATAGGACTGAATTTTTTCCTGTGTCCCCTACCAACATTTATTATTTCCTAACTACACAGGAGTCTGTAATAAAACCACTGTCAGCCCTATAATACAATAATATTTTATAGAGAAAGACTCAATGGACCATCCTTACAATTCATTAGCAGCCTCTTTTAGCATTAAATAACAAACTGAAATGTGCATTAATACTTGAGTTATCCAAGCTGACTTAGTACATGTAGTTATGAGCATTTAGGATAAATTAACTATTTTTCCTATTCAGTACAAAAGTGAAAAACATATTTGATCAGGACCTGATTAATAATCACTTTAACACAAAATGAAGACATTTCAAGTTTCTATTTTTCAGGATTTTTATTACCATGCTTTTCTTGGGCTACTGTATTTGAAGAACTCTAAATGACTGTTCTTATGATGCCTGTCTTTTATGCTGTTCTTCAGATTGATACATGGAATTAGTCTTACCTTTAGCTAGCAAGAGATGGCTTCCATGTAAAGGAAGTGGGGGTGGGTGGGTGGGATATCAGTCTCTGGATTTATCCATCCACACACATATATTTAAATGAATATGGATATATACACATGTATATATATATATATATATGGATTTATCTATCCATACACATACATAAATGAATATGAATATATATAAGTTTGAGATTTAATATATATAATATTAAATCTCAAACTTATGCTTAGCCCAGTTTTAAAAGTCCTTAAATGAGATGTTACATATCCTATTTTCATCTGTCATAATCAAACTTCATTTTGTTTTGTTTTCACTTTATTTTCTTTATTTCTGAGAATTTGGCAATCAGCAAACATTTCAACATACATTTTTAAAAAACCAAGTAGTTTTTATAGGAAATTGAACTGCTATGTATAGCTTTTTACATGTGTATTAAATTTAATAAGGCTTAATAAGTTTATGTTCCCTTCTACATTTTTCTTTATTTAAAAAATATATTTTATTGCTTGTCTTTTTTTTTTTTTTTGCCTATCACTACCCACTAACCTATCAACCCCTTCCTCAGAGAGGAAGCCCTCTCTTGCAATTAACATGTATCATCGAGTAGAAGAAATCAATATATGGGTCATATCTGAGAATGTCCACCTCATTCTGCATCTCTCTAATACATTGACTCTCTGTCAAGATCATGTTTATAAGTTGTCATATTGCTAAAGTAACTATTACAATGCTAATTTTATGAAAACTTCCAACTTTTGTACTGTATTTCATCTTCCCATTATTCCTCTCATTTATTTTTATCATGATGCAACTGTGCCACCTACTGGAAATGTAATTTTAAAAATTAGTATGTTTTTCATATTTCAAAATATGCCTGTGGTAACTATTAAAATAGAATCATATACATGCAAACTGAAAAGGATTATCTTACTTGGGCTTCTTCAGAAACAAAATGTATTTAAATTATTCTTGACAAATAATGTCTAACAAAAAACAAGCATTTAATAATTCAATTAACTGATGTCTATTCTTTAAAATCTCCTTGGAGGGAGACTACACAACTCCTCTGATATTTTCTTCAAGCATTGTAGCTTATCTTTCATCTATGATTCTTGCATGCTCTTGAAATAGACCCAGGAAGTCAACAGAAAGTTATTATTTCATGAGACACAATGCCATAAAACTTTAACATAGTGTTTCAAAAAGGTTATGTTATTAATATCAACATTTTAAAGATAGATTCAATACAATTTTTACAAAGCTACCTACAAAAACAATATAAGCACTATTTTTTGATAGTAAGTGGTTACAATGAGCTATGTGTTTTAACATTCTTTTCACATCAGTTTACTAGGCTCTAGTGAAATATAACTAAAAAAAATTAATCTCATAAATATAGTACTTTTAAGACCAAGAACTATGATTATGAAGTGTGACTAAAGCAAGAAAGATAAAAGGAAACTGACATGTTACTAATGCAAGAGGGCTTAAATATAACAAACTAAAATTAAGATTTCAACAAGGTAAAGTTGTAAGCAATACAGTGATTTGGTAAGAACTTATTCTACAGACCAAATATATATATATATTAATGGTAATAATAGGGTTAAAGTTACTAGCACAATTCACAAAAAAAATGCAAATTGCATTAAAGATTATGCAAATTATATGTATCCAAAAACTTACATAAATTAAAAAATATTGGTGGACATGAGAAGAGAATAAATGTATATTATAAAATAATTAATTACAATTTTCAAGGGTTATTATGATTACCCTTGAAAAAGGTCGCCACAAAGAAACATAGCTGTTCACAAGCAATTTTCTGCAGAACACATCTTTACAGTCAAAGAATAAATTGATGGAAGATACAAATAATAACAACAACAACAACAACAATAATAATAATAATAATAATAATAATAATAATAAAAGCAAATATTTTATCCTTATAGCAATCCTATGAAGTGGGTGTTATGAACATCCCCACTTTACAGATGAGGAAACTGAGGCTTAGTGATTAAAAAACTTGCCTAGGCCTAATTTTTCTTTTGCATCATGATAAATGTGGAAATGTTTACAAGAATTGTGCATGTTTAACTTATATTGGATTACTTGCTATTTAAGGGAGAAGAAAGGTGGAGAGAGAGGAAGAAAAATTTGGAACACAAAGTTTTGCAAGGGTGAATGTTGAAAACTATCTTTGCATGTATTTTGAAAAATAAAGCACAATTATTTAAAAGTTTTTTTTTTAATGAAACTTTCTTAGGGTCACTTAGCTAGTAAATGTCTAAGGTAGGATTGTAATTCAAATCTTCCTGATACCCAAATGCAGATTTAATCTATTCATTATACCTTTTGACCAATTATTTATTTATTCTATAAAAGCTTTTCATTTCAATTACAATGTTTAAGCTTGAATCTCCTACCCTCCCTACAGATTTTTTTTTAAAGCATTTAACTTAGTAAAACAAAAGTCAGCTCTGATGTGACTACAGAAATAACTATCTTCATTTATCTGCTAAGTACTAACATTAAATAAGAGAGTGATTTGTTCTTCTTCAATATTTGCCAAAGTGATGGGAGATGTCCTATGAAAGGTCCAAACTAAAAAATAATTTCTTCTTAATGGCAAGGATTCATAAATATTCACTAGATGACATTACACTAGTTACATCAAATTCAAAATCCAACAAATGCATAGAAGTCCATAGATAGCAATGAGGACAGGACCTATGGTTCTAGTGTCAATGATTAAGTAAAAGCAAATTAAAAATATACATGGCCCAGACTATAATAAAGGGAATATAAATTTAGATTTAAGAGTCACCAATAAGGTATGAACTATGAGCTAAGCCTAGAATGACTGAGGAGAGGGAAATAGGTGGCTTTAATGAGCAGACTACTTGCTGACCATATAAAAGTCTATCATTCTTAATATCAATATTGCCTGTTGCTCTATTGTTATGGGCCAGAATTCTGAACTTGAAACAAGGATTCTTACAAGGTGTTAAGTCAGGGGAATTGATAAAGACAATGATTATTTAGTTTAGCATGGTGATTAATAATTCTCTAGTTCAGTACATGTACTTAGTACTTAATATAGTTCCACACGATTCACACCTAAAATAATGGAGTATATAAGAGCCAGCAAGGACTGGACGAGATTCATTCCATCTTCATTCAGACTTCAGTGGCTCTCCTGAGGGATTAAGAGGCTCAGAGAGAGAGCCAGAGAAAACAAGCAGACTGGAGGCAGGAGCTCAAGCCCTCAGACTCAGAGAGATTCATTTCCATCTTCATCAGCCTTGTGGTGGCTGGCCTGTTGTCCTGCATTTTCTCCACTGAAACCAAGTTCCCTCTGAAGGCCACGAGAAAGCTAGCTAAGCACCAGGGAAAGGAGACAATAAAGATTTTTGGACTTTAACACCTGGTTGTTCTTGTGGTGATTAATCTGCTGAAAAGAAGGCTGCCCCAAAGACCTCCAAGAAAACCCAAAAAGAACATTATACTCATGACTACAAACCAAGGCACAGTGTGATTTGGGAAGAAATCTAAATCAGAATAACACAAAAGACAATGGAATGGTTGCAATGGGTACCCTTAAGTAAACTTTTCAAAATCAGAACTCATTAACAGGCCCTAAACTCATCTTTCTGAAATTCCTGTAAAGAATCACATTCTCCCTCATCCACTGAAGTCTTATTGATTTTATCTCAACACTTCTCACATTCTTCTTTGCCTTCTTTCCACTCAAATACCACCATGTTTTGGGCCCTCATTGCCTCTCCCTTGTTTTGATACAAGGCCCTCTTAAATGATTTCTTCTCTCAAATCTCTTCCCTTTCTTATCTGACCTACAGACAGTGGCCAGAAAGGTTCCCCACAAAGCACAAATCTGCCCATGTCTTGTGCTTAACATATTCTAGGGGACTCCTTCATGTGACACTTAAAATCCTTTGCCTCCTGGCTCCAAATAGATTTCCAAGCTATTTATATATTATTCTTACAGTTGATCTCACAGAAGATTTCATTTTTCATCTCTGTGACTTTACATGAGTTCTTCTCCATTCCTAGAATATTCTCCCTCCTAATATTAGAATACTATTTCCTATAAAGCTCAGCTCTCATTCCATTTGCTATATGAGAACTTTCCTGATACTCCTAACAGCTAGTGCCTTCTCTCTGACTCGATGACCTTGAATTGATTGTGCAAATAAATACACATATTTATGTATACATATATATACACATTACCTCCCCCATAGAAAATAAGCTTCTTAAGAGTTGGAACTGTTTCGTTTTTCTTTTCATCTTAAGCATATAGCTTAGTAGTTGATATATATAACAAGATCCAAATAAATACTTGGTGATTTATTGATTGAAGCCATGATTATATATTCATAATAGTCGCTTCAAGTTTAAACCCACTTTCTCCAAAGACCGAGGCCCCCATTGGCAGTGCAGAATCAACTAGAATTTTGAATGGGAATGTGACATGATAAAGTCATGTTTTAAGATTAAGCTAATAGAATTTTGTTCTCTTATACATTTCCTAAGTATGGTGAAATGACCACCCACATTAAAATTTCTCCAGGAAGAGATTACTTATTTCAATTAAGAGTTTCTATTAAACAAAGAGCTCCAATTAGACTCCTAAGAAGGAGATAAATTATTTATCATGATTGTATAGCATTTAGTTATGGCCATGTGGTACTAAGGTCTTTATCTACAACAGGAACCTATACTTTGAATTATTTTTCAAGATAGGATAAATTCATCTGTTTCCATCTAATTTATGTTCTCTATGGAAGACCTCTATTTAGGTCCTCTAAGATAAATCGAGAAATTATGTTATGAAAATAAAAATTGTCAAAAAGATTCATTGGCAAGAGATTAGGTGCCACCACACAAACATTTCCTTTAAAATTCACTTAAGATTAAAGCTAGATTTATTGTGGAAAACTCAGCAGTTACAGGTATTCCCATTTAAACCTCACTTGGTAGTAAACCAAGGAAAGGGCAAAAAAGCTTGAGGAAACACCTACATCATGTTTGATTGATTAGTTGTGAACAATTCTTTGTAACCTCATTTGGGGTTTTCTTGGCAAAGATATAGGATTGATTTGCCATTTCCTTCTCCACATTTTGCAGATGAGAAAACTGAGGCAAATAGGGTGAAATGATTTTCTCCAATTCACCCAGCTAGTAGATGTCCTAAGACTGGATTTGAACTCCAAAGATGAGTCTTATTGATTTTATCTCAACACTTCTCACATTCTTCTTTGCCTTCTTTCCACTCAAATACCACCATGTTTTGGGCCCTCATTGCCTCTCCCTTGTTTTGATACAAGGCCCTCTTAAATGATTTCTTCTCTCAAATCTCTTCCCTTTCTTATCTGACCTACAGACAGTGGCCAGAAAGGTTCCCCACAAAGCACAAATCTGCCCATGTCTTGTGCTTAACATATTCTAGGGGACTCCTTCATGTGACACTTAAAATCCTTTGCCTCCTGGCTCCAAATAGATTTCCAAGCTATTTATATATTATTCTTACAGTTGATCTCACAGAAGATTTCATTTTTCATCTCTGTGACTTTACATGAGTTCTTCTCCATTCCTAGAATATTCTCCCTCCTAATATTAGAATACTATTTCCTATAAAGCTCAGCTCTCATTCCATTTGCTATATGAGAACTTTCCTGATACTCCTAACAGCTAGTGCCTTCTCTCTGACTCGATGACCTTGAATTGATTGTGCAAATAAATACACATATTTATGTATACATATATTGGATTTAACATATATTTCAACATATTTAACATATATTTCAACATATTTAACATATATTGGAATATCTACCAGCTAAGAGAGAGGGTGGGGGGAAGGTAGGGGGAAATGGAACAAAAAGTTTTGCAAGGGTCAATGAATATGTTTTGTAAATTTAATTAATTTTTTTTTAAAAAAAAAAAATGGAGACCATATTTCTTTAAGTCTAATGTAAAGGAAGACAGTTTTCAAAAGTATTGGCACTTAAACTAAGCTGGCATTTACACAAACACATGAAAAATAAAATGTCTTTAAAGACAAAGAAGCTATAATGAGTCACTCAAATTTTATCAAGATAGGAGGGTACTATAATAATTTCTAGTCAATAACCAGTCAATAACTTCAACTGACTTGTGATCTCATCAAGGTAAGCACTCCCTCTAAAGATGGAGACTGGAACTCATCCTTTCCTTTCAGTCTGAACAATTCTTATCTTCCCCCAAATCCTCCAGACAGAAACTACCTAAGAAGTGAGAAGTCAAACTTTAGTCCTGTTTTCTCCTTAATAGGTCCATTAATCTTCCCTCAACCATGTCCAGATTGCCTCCTTTTCTGATTTTACATTTCCTGAACAACATCTTTTATAGTATCTTTTATATGCAGGTCATTGGTGGTAATATGCTATAAGTTGACATATATCCCTATCATGTGTCTCTCTCTATTATTCTTTGGATCATCTGCAATTCTGATTCTTTGGAAATTGCGGAAATGTATAGCTATATAGCATCACCAAAACAATGATTTTTGTTGTTGTTGAAAGATTAATTCTCTTATTTCTGTCAGAAAGAAGAACTTGAGATCATTTCCCAATGCACAATTTCCCAAAAGCAACTAAGCCTAATTCCTCTTATTCAATTTCATGCCCTTATCACTATTCAATTGAAGTGTTTATTATATATAAATATAAATAAATATATATATAAATTAATGAACTAAATCAATGTGTTGCCCATATAAATACATATAATTTATTATATCACATAAAATGGATACATGGTAGTCCCTAAATTTCTAAATCATTAATGCATATGAATTAAAAAAATTTATTCCAAAGGGGTCCACATTAAATTCCAAAAAATTACCCCCAAAGCCTTGAAAAAACAAAGCTTATAAATGATTTTTAAAATGTCATTATTACCAAAAGCACTTTGGATACTTTCCTTTCTAAATACAAGAGACACAGAAGTTATAGATTTAGAGATAGAAAGAAACTCAGATGTCCATTTAGTCCAATCCTTTCATTATTAATTTTGTCTTTTTTAACAAATAAGTAAACTATTGTGAGGTCCAACAAAATGAAGCAACTTGTCATACAGGTAGTAAGTGACAAAATCGGGATCTGAATATAAGTTTGCTCACTCTTATCCAGCATTCCTTCCTCCAAACCATATTTCTATCAATATTATAGATCACATATATATATATATATATATTTACAAAATAATGTATTACTTATTAAAAAATTCTAATGATGAAGGCTTAAAAATGATTATCTCATCTATGACTATAACTCCTATATTTGTTAGGAAGGTGGCAACAGACAAGTTACATAATTTCCATGTGCTTTAGGTCAAAGCTTTTTAAATTGTGGGTCAGGATCCTATATGGAATCATATAACTCATTGTGGGGGATTGTAAAAAATTTGGCAGTAGTAAAAGGCATCAAAATTCCACCAAGATTTAATTCTTTATGTAAAAATAAACTAACATATCCATTTCATTAATATGCAAATTTGGTCATCTTTAATAAATTGTAAAAATCATATATATGTATATGTATATATATATATATATATATATATATATATACCAAAGAATTATTTTAAAATAAATATCTTTATGATTTATTATCAGTAAATTTTTGGGGAGTGGTTCTTGGTAAAGATACTGGAGTGATTTGCCATTTCCTTCTCCAATATATATGTATGTGTGTATGTATATACACGTAAAAAATGCAAAAAATCGTTAGCATAAACAGTGCTTTAAAATCTGCAAAGTGCTTTTTGTATATTTTCTCATGTGAATTTCATAATAACTCTAAAAATCTTTAAATACAAGTATGTGAATGTCTGTGTGTGTGTGTATATATATATGTATATATATAAATAGATCTGTGTATGTGTACATATACTTATTTTTTATTGTTCTTCAATTGTCTCAATTGTGTCTGACTTGCCTTGACTCCATTTGAGATTTTCTTTTTTTTCAGTTCCTATTTATTTTATTTTTAACTTATGAAATAAAACAAGCATTTCCATAACATGTATAATGAGTTATGATTATATATGAAACTGCAAGTATACTATGCACAACTATATTATATAGAACAAAATTATCATGTAAATTTTTGGGGAGTGGTTCTTGGTAAAGATACTGGAGTGATTTGCCATTTCCTTCTCCAATATATATGTATGTGTGTATGTATATACACGTAAAAAATGCAAAAAATAGGATTTTATTATTAGCAAAGATTATCTGAATAAGAGAATCTGTATAAAACCCACTTCAAAAGCAGGATTAAATAAGAACTTTTAATAGTATATCATGTAATTACAATATCCAAATTAACCAGTCACTCATTATGTCCTTAAGAAATCCACATTTAAAAAAATACATTTTCCCATTTTCATTGCAAAGAATAAAACGGCCAGTGTAATTTTTTTAAATATAAAAAAATGCTTACTTTTGTGAGCTTCACCATTTGCAACATAGATGAACCCATCCACCACTTCACACACCTTCTGAATTTGTGGAATCACACTGTATGCAACCCTCTGTTCATCATTTCCCGTCCTGTTGAACATTTTGTTCACTGTACTTGTTTGCTCTTCTCTTGCTCTATCTCTTTCCTTCCTAAAAGGTAAAAAAAAAAATTAAAATTAATAGATAAGGAGATATTCAAAAGGGCCCTAACCCATAAAAATACCTCAGTCCAGATCTCAGGAAGGCTATGAGATAAGGAGCCTTACCTCGTTGTTGAATATAATACCAGGATGTTAAATTTATGTTGGTTGTTCAATTGAAAGCTGATTCCTGATCCAATGCCTGAAGAAGAATACAAAATCAAAACAATGTATTAATGAATACAGTAGAAGAGAAAGACTGAAAGAAAGAACACCTAGTGAGAACAAAAAAGAGCCAAATGATAATTCTTTTTGTGTGGCTCTGGAATAAAACATTATACCTGAACTGAAGAAAAGGGGGGCTGCATGTGACTTTCATTCATGCAGTATTAAAAATCTGGATAGAGAACAACAAAGGACAATTAGCCTTAGACAATACTCTTTTACCTGTTAGCAAAAAGCAATGTAAGCCATTAAGTTAAGTTTACAAAGATTTTTGGTAAAAGCTAAAATAACTAGTTTTAAAAGATAATATAAATAATATTTATATATTCCCATTCCAACCATTAAAAAAAAAGATAACTCTAAAAATCTTTAAATACAAGTATGTGAATGTCTGTGTGTGTGTGTGTAAAGAGAGAGCAATATGAAAAGTGTCAACCTATATTAAAGTTCAAGATTATTGTTCTTTATATTAAATTTTAAATAATCTTTTGGTGGGATTATATTACACCCCATTTTGGCAATGTGATTTTATAATGATGTTTAATTTCATTCCTGGAAATAAAATTCAATCAAAACTAAAACAGAACTCTGGAAAATCTTCTTATATATATAAGTAGTTTGGAGACTAGAAGGTTAGCTAATATAATTC
This sequence comes from Antechinus flavipes, assembly GCF_016432865.1. NCBI lineage: Eukaryota > Metazoa > Chordata > Mammalia > Dasyuromorphia > Dasyuridae > Antechinus > Antechinus flavipes. The sequence goes on along the minus strand of NC_067398.1, from coordinate 126,831,278 downwards.
ATGAATTCTATAATTTTGCTCTGTTGCAAACATATCAATCAAACACATTGATCACAAATTAATAAAAATGAAGTTGGATGGTGTCAAATTGTACTAAATAATAACAATGACTTATATGTGTATGTGTGTGTGTATATATATATGTATATATATAAATAGATCTGTGTATGTGTACATATACTTATTTTTTATTGTTCTTCAATTGTCTCAATTGTGTCTGACTTGCCTTGACTCCATTTGAGATTTTCTTTTTTTTCAGTTCCTATTTATTTTATTTTTAACTTATGAAATAAAACAAGCATTTCCATAACATGTATAATGAGTTATGATTATATATGAAACTGCAAGTATACTATGCACAACTATATTATATAGAACAAAATTATCATGTAAATTTTTGGGGAGTGGTTCTTGGTAAAGATACTGGAGTGATTTGCCATTTCCTTCTCCAATATATATGTATGTGTGTATGTATATACACGTAAAAAATGCAAAAAATCGTTAGCATAAACAGTGCTTTAAAATCTGCAAAGTGCTTTTTGTATATTTTCTCATGTGAATTTCATAATAACTCTAAAAAGTAGTGCCATTATCACTATTTTATAAATAATGAAATTGAAGTTTAGAGAAATTAAGTGATTTGCCCATAGTCAAATAATATTGTTACCCAGGATACTCTTTTCCTTTCAATTCTTAGTCTACTGTTCTTTAGATCTAGTCATTACTTATTTTGCAATTGTTAGGGAAATTGTATTTTTTAAGTCTGTTTCTTAGTACAAAGCAAGTGAATCCACAAATTACTAGATGATTTATTTGATTATGTTTCAAAGAATATGATGTCCTAACAAAATATCCAATACTTTGCCCCATCAGTCAAGGTCAATATCTTTTTTAAATAAAGAGCTACTATAAGCCTTTAATATTCCAACATTCAAGGGAGCTTTTTAAAAAAGTGTATTACTTTGCCTTAGTTCACCAATGATAAGGACACTCCTATGAAATAGGAACACAAACCATCCATGCAATTTTTTTTCCATGTCTTCTCATAAATCTTCAATAGAGCATCCACTCCAGTGTACCAGATATATTTCTCCTTGTTCTTTTATTATTTCAGGGGGTTCCAGAGTACTCAAGTTGTTGCCTATTTTCTTTCATTCTCACTACATGATCAGTCCATCTCTTTTCCAGTTAAGTCCCCTACTTCTTATACATAAGGGAACATATTAGCTTAATAAATAATACATTTTTTAAATTAGTTTTTCCAATTTGGAGGGCTTTTTCTAATAAGACATATTCAGTTTAGGAAGTTTACAATAATGTAACATGATTTTATTTAGTAAAAACACAAACAATAATAGTAATTCTACATTTCACATAAAATTAATAGTGGCAAATAAACTCTTTCAATCCTAGAATATCAAAATGTCTACTACATGCTAAATACTAGAGAAGGTAATGGCAAACCACTCTAGTATTTTTGTCAAGAAAATACCATGGACAGTACTATTGTGCTATGGTCTATGGAATCATGAAGGAGTCAGGACACAACTGATGACCGAATAACAAATCTGCTATGCACTATACTAAGCACTGGAAATACAAAGACAAAAGCAAAAGCATTGCCCTCAAGGAATTTGTATTCTGTACAAAAATATGCAGAATATATATTAAGTGCATATAGGATAATTTGGGGAAGAACCCTACTAGCAATTGGGGATATGGGGAAATTATTATTCATCTTTTATCCTTGAAGAGGACCAAGAACATCAAGAGAGTGATGTCTAGACTTGTAGGTGAATTAGATTGAGGTAAAACATAAGTCAAGATAACTGGTGATTAGACAGATTAGAAATCTGTGTCAGGATTCAAACATAGGTGTTCCTCATTCCAAAAGTAGCATTCTATCCCTTGTATGATTTAGCTGTCTCAAAATCAAAAGACTGGGGTAAGGGGAAGAAACAAAAATAGAAGAAAATCTAAGCTTTCTGCTGTCAAAACAACTGACCTGAAAAACAGATTAAAAAACTAAGAATCAGAGTAGCTAGATGGTGTGGTGGATAGAACATCAGCCCTGGAGTCAGGAGAACCTAGTTCAAATTAGGTCTCATATACTTAATATTTACTAGCTGTGTGACCCTGGTAAATCACTTAATCTCAATTGCTTTAAAAAAAAAAATAAAAAGAAGAAGAATCACTGACTCTCTAAAAGTCATGATAAAAATAAAACAATATATTTCAAAAAATTATAAATGAAAACTCAGATCCATTAGAATCAAAGGGCAGAATAAAGCTAGAAAGAATCTACGAATTATTTGCTAAAATGAATCCCAAAAGGAAAAGTTCCAGGAATGTCATAGTTAGAATCTAGGATTCTGACATAATAACATTTCTTTCCTTCCCTAAATACCTCGCTGAACCTAGCAGATAGTGAGGATGAGGCTTGGGAACACTCCTGGGAAATGGTCCCACTTCTTTTGTTACCTTTAGTGGTCCAAGGGACATCTATACTTATATTGGATAACAGAGCTTAGAATTAAAATAATTTGTTAAATTGGTATCAATCTACAAGTGCAGAATGACTAAATTTAATTGAGATAAATGCAAAGCCCCACATTTAGATGTCAAGAGATAATAATATAAGTATAGGAGCCATAGCTTGACAGTAGTTCTTATGAAAAAAGATCTGGGGGTTTTAGCTAACCTAACCTCAATGAGGTCAGCCAGGTGATACAACAGATAAGAATGCTGGGCCTGGAGTCAGAAAGACTGCTTTAGATATTTACTTGCTATGTGACACTGGGCAAATGACTTAACCTCTGTCTACTTCAGTTTCCTCATTTGTAAAATGGGGGAAATAATAATATTCTCCCTCCCAGGAATGATGTAAGAATTAAATGAGATAGTTTTTAAAGTGCTTAGCACAGTGACAAGAATACAATAAGTCCTCAATAAATGCTTTTTTCTTTTTTCCTCCTTCCTTCCAATGCAGTCTGTTTAAATTCAGTACAAACCTCCAAAACAAATTTATTTTTCTATAATAATCTATTTTGGAATCTTACTTGTGTATAGATAAACAAATACATGATAATTTGAGGAGGAAGAAAATATTAAGATCTTGCCTATAAGAAAAAACTTTGTGACAAAGGTAAACTGAACCTTGAAAGAAGCTAGAAATTCTAAAAAGCAGAGAAGTAGAGAAAGCTTATCTTTAGCATCACAAATTGGAATTAGTCCAACTACAACATTTTACAAATAAGTTTAAGTAATTTGCTCAAAGCTAGAAAGGAAGTAGTAGCCCTGGATTTGAACTCAGGTTTTCTGATTGCAAATTTAGAAATGTACAAAAGCTTGGATGTGGGAGAGACAATCAGTAGAGCTCATAAGGGAATAATATTAAATAAGGCTGCAAAGTTGAGAGGGAAGCAGATTGTGGAGGGCTTCAAATATAAGAAAGAACAATTTATATTTTATTCTTCAGGCAACAGGGAACCACAGATTTCAGTTCAAATCATGCCATGTCTGATGTGACATGTCAGACCAATATTTTAGAATTTTGGCAGCTATAGGGAGAAGAGAGACTAGAAACATGGAGACTATTAGAATGTTAGGGATTTAAAATTAGGTAGTAACTGTGTATTTGAGAAGAAGATAATTTTTATAAACTGCCGAGAAGGAAAAATTGACAAGGTTTAGCAACTGATTAAATATGGAGTGGAGGAATCTATGAAGAAGTCAAGGAGGATTCCAAATTTCCAAATCTGAGGGACTATCTCACCAGACACAAAAAGGCATAGTTTGAAGGAAGAGCAGATGTAAGGGGAAAGGATACTAAATTTTGATTTCCATATTTGAATTTGAGAAGCCAATAGGATATCTAGTCGGCAAAATAAAATGAAGTAAACTTCAGGAAACAGGCTGGAACTTGATAAAAAGATTTTGAAGTCATCTGCACATAGATGATACTTGAATTTATAGGAGCTGATGATAATACAATGAGAATGTAAAAAAAAAAAAAACAGAAGGGTCTAAGAGTGAAATTAGGAGACATCTACATCTAGTGCATTGCACATGGATGATTATCCAGCAAAGGATTTTAAGATGGAGCAGTCAGACAGGTAAGAAGAAAACTAAGAGATATATGTCAGAAATCAAGGAAGAGAGAATATCAAGAAAATGAATAGTCCATAGTATCTAAAGCTATAGTGAGAGCAAAGAGAATGAGAACTGAAAGAAGTGCATTGTTTTTAGAAAGTAAGAGATTATTGGAAGCTTTGAAAAAAAAACTAATTCATATTCTTGATTGGGCTGGAAATAAAACTGAAAGGCTATAATGGAAATAAAGAAATGCAAGCAAGAGTATTACTTACTATAAGAGTTTAGCAGGATATGAATAGACAATTTTCAGCTGAAGAAATTGAAGCCATTTCTAGTCATCTGAAAAAAAATGCTCTAAATCACTATTGATTAGAAAAATTCAAATTAAGACAACTCTGAAGTACCTTTCACATTGTCTAAGATGACAGGAAAAGATAACGATGAATGTTGGAGGGGATGTGGGAAAACCGGAACATTAATGCATTGTTAGTGGAGTTCTGAAAAGATCCAACAACTCTTGAGAGCAGGGTGGAACTATGCCCCAAGAGATATACATCTGTGCATTCCCTTTAATTCAGCAGTGTCTCTACTGAATCTGTATCCTAAAAAGATCATAAAAGAGGGGAAAGGCCTCACATGTGCAAAAATGTTTGTAGTAACGCTTTTTCTGTTGGCAAGGAACCAAACATTGAGTGGATGCTCCCAGATGGGGAATAGCTGAATACATTACAGTATATAAATGTAATGAAATATTATTTTTCTGTAAGAAATAATGAGATGGTTGATTTCAGAAAGGCCTGGAAATGGCAAGAAACTGGAAACTATTATCTTATTAATCTTATTATGCATGTGTCCTGTATTTTAACTAGGTATCAGTTCTGGAGGGGTCAAAATCAAGTCTTATATGTTAATTTATCTCCAGAACCTATTAAAAATGACTGATACAGAGTAAGATTTTAACAAATATTTGTTGCTACTAATTCTTTCTAATTTGTTGCTCTATTGTAAAAATTAAATGATCTGCTTAACAGGAAGTTTGTCATAATATTCAATTATATAAAGTTATTTTTTCATTAATTTCTAAGAAAAAGCTCAGTATTTTTAGGTGAATTACTTTTAGCTTGCTGGTACTACAGGATGTTCCACTGCATCAAAGTAATCTATCTTATTTGTTTCAAAGCATTAACTCACCATTAAATAATGAACAATTTTCTGCCTACTCAATGGTAGTATCAAGCCCAAAGTGTTCAAATTCTCATATACCGTAGATGAATGTGGAAATTACCATCAATCTGTCTCTGAGGTAAACCAGCCATAGGAGAAAGTTCTGTGCAAGACATCAAACTCAACACCAAAGATACATTCAGCTCTTCTAAACCTGGTCCAAACATAGCAAATCGAGGTTCTGTCTGAAGGATCAGTGACTGCAAAAATGAGGCAACAGCTCCATACATATGGCGGCTGGATTTCATGTGTCTTCTGGTATGTGGACAGCTCATTTTATACCTGTTTAAGATAGCCATAACTAGAAATTAAAAAGAAGGAAAACATCTTATTTTTGATAATGTATCTTCTTTTATCATTATTATTATATTATATATCAGTGGTTCTCAAACTCTTTTTCTCAGTATCTTTACAGTATTAACAACTATTGAGAATATATCCAAAGGATTTTTGTTTATATGGGTTACATAAGAGATATTTATCATAAATAGAAAAAAACTAATTTTGAATTTGTAGACTCTCTGAAAGGATTTCAGCAACCCCCCAGGATTCACTGCACCATACTTTGAGAACCACTGTTATATAGTAACCATTGAGACTCATGAGGAATTTTAAGTCTGTCAATCAATAAGTTTGTAAAATCAATAGTTAAGAAACAAATATAACAGGTTATTTCAGGTGTTGGCAACAAGACATTCTCATTACCTCATACCTAGCAAATTGGGAAAGATGACCAAAACAAACAAATAAAAAATGCAGAAATAGTCAATACTGGGAACATTTAGAATAACAGGAACAGCAATATACTATTAGTAAAATTATGATTTTATCCCTGTGTTCTGGATTTATTTGTATGTATGTATGAAAAGTTAACTGTTTATAACCTTTGATCCAATGATTCCATTAATGAGTATGCATATATATATGTATATATATATACACACACACACAAATGCCTCACACACACAAATATACTCTAGAAGTCAAATGTAGAAAAGTTAAATATATTTCAAAATATTCAGGACTGGAAAAGAGGGTACATAAAACGCCAAATACTACAAATCAAAAGAAAATCTAGTCCCACAACTTGTTGATGGCAAAGAAAACACCCAAACCTAACCTCCAAGCTAATGCTCTATTCTCCCTCCCACAGTAAAAGAAATAAACTGAGGTGAGAAATGGGAAATAGTTAAGTGATTAAGGATAGGCAGTTATACAAGATTTATTGATGAAAACTGTTCTAGCCAATCTATTTAATGAGATTGGTCTAAGTCCCAGAACCTACACCTCAGGACAGAGAACTAAAATCTAAGATATCTAAAATTCAGGGCTTGATTAACTTTATTCACTCCACTACAGATATCCTGAAAATACATAGCTTTCCTTCTCTGATGCTAGCCTGCCAGCAGGACTTAAGTCCCAGGGAAAGGAAACATAAATTTAGAATTGAAAAAGACTTTATGTGTGTATATAACAGAGTCCAAAAAGCTTGGTTTTATGAATAAGGAAACTGAAGCCCATAGAACTTAAAAGGACTTGCTAAAGGTCACATACCTAGGAAATGGCAGTCAGGAATGGCACCCACATCTTCTGACTCCAAATCTGGCATGACACTACACTGCCTTCACAGGAAGCAGCGGTCACTTTTTTTTTTTTAATTTTATGAAACTGAATACTTACATTGTCATATAGTCATAAAGTTCATTGTCAATAACCTCAGATAAGGGTGTTTTTAAGACGTGTAGGTTTGGTAGAGACTTCCAGTCAACAGATGACCAAGAAGGAAGATCTCGCAAAAGGAAAAATTTCCACAGCATAGGATCTCGTACAGTTACATTCCAATATCGACATGTCCTTCCCAGTTCAAACAGATCATGAGGTGAAAGAAATGACATAATGTACAACTGCACATAAATCTGAAACACAGAAGGACATGAAAATGGGTAAATTGGAGCTTCAATAAATCTTGTCTAAATCAATGGTTCTCAAATCCTTCTTTCACAGATGCTGATGGACTACATCCTTGGTAACCCCTGATCCCAGAGAATCACCTAAGGACACTGAGAGGTTTAGTGCCTTTCAGAGGGTCACAAAATTATTATGTATCAGAAGCAGTGCTTAAATCCAGAGCTTCTGATTCCAAAGCTAACTTTCCTAAATCCTATAGCATGCTGCCTCTCTCTGTGGTGAAACTATAACATAATGTAGTCTAACACAAATCCCTCATTCCATGACTTATGTCTTTTTTCTGCCTTTAGTGGAGAACATTGGTGACTATTTCACTCTCATTATGGTTCTTTTCAACCCATAAATTGTAATATTTTTCTGTTCAGTCTTTCTTGTAGAAATCTAACAAATCAACAGGCAATCATGATTTTAACACCTCACTACTTTATTTTTTAAAAACCACACTATAAAAATCTACTATTTGAGTTACCCTTCAAAATCTAATTAAGTGTTTTATGGAAATCTGACACATCTTTCAGGCAAAGATTGGTTCAAAAATAATATTTTTCACCCCGGCATGGGCTCTGTAAATAAAAAAGTTATAATTAAAAAAATAATTTTTTCAGGGGGTTAAGTATTCTACCAATCAATAATCATTTATTAGGTGTTTACTATGTGACAGGCACCATAACTGGCATTAGGGAATAGGTACAGAAAAGGAACAATTCCAACTTTCAAGGAACCATATTTTAATGAGGAAGGAATGCATACATAAGATCACAAATTGCAGAATCATAAAAGGAATACATACACATTCGTATATTTCCATATATATAAAATAGCTAAATTCAAGGTAGATTAGAAGAAAAGCACTAAATATTGGTAGATCAGGAAAGGTTTCCTGTGAATGATGATATTTGAGCTTCATGAAGAAGAAAGAGTAGAGTGCTATGAGGGAGCACATTCTTGGTATGGTTGTGTAACAAACAGCAAGTTCAAAGGCATAGAGATGAGAGAGGGAGTGTTGTGGGACAAGCAGGAGAAGGGACAGTTTGGCAGGATTACAGAGCAAAAAGAGAAGTAATAACCAACAATCTTGGAAAGATAGATTGAGGCCAATGGTGAAGGGCTTTAAAAGCCAAACAGAAGATTTTGTGTCTTTTTCTAGAGGCATGAGAGCCAATGTAGTTGATTGAATATGAGTGCAATATGTCAGAACTTCACTGAAGGAAAACTACTTTAGCAGTAGTGTTTAGGATGGACCAGAGTAGTCAGAGACTTAAAAAAAGAAGTGATGAGAACATGAACTAAGATGGTAGCTTATGACAAAAGATAAAGTGTTGGATGCAAGAGATGTCCTAGGGGTAGAAATGGAAAAATTAGCAACTGTATGGATATCTGAGTGGGTCATCAAAGACATGAGCAAAGTTATAAAATTGGAGATTGGAAGGATAGTGATGACTTTTGACAGAAATAGGGAAATTCAGAAGAGTGATAAGGTAAGTGGGATAAGGAGAGAAGATGAGGTTTTTTTTTTTTAAATATGTTGAGTTTTATTTATAAGAAATCAAGCCATTCTCCAGTTGATAAATGGTCAAAGGATATGAACAGACAATTTTCAGAGGATGAAATTGAAACTATTACCACTCATATGAAAGAGTGTTCCAAATCAGTATTGATCAGAGAAATGCAAATTAAGACAACTCTGAGATACCACTACACACCTGTCAGATTGGCTAAGATGACAGGAAAAAATAATGATGAATGTTGGAGGGGATGTGGGAAACCTGGGACACTATTGCATTGTTGGTGGAGTTGTGAACGAATCCAACCATTCTGGAGAGCAATCTGGAATTATGCCCAAAAAATTATCAAATTGTGCATACCCTTTGATCCAGCAGTGTTTCTATTGGGCTTATATCCCAAAGAAATACTAAAGAAGGGAAAGGGACCTGTATGTGCCAAAATGTTTGTAGCAGCCCTGTTTGTAGTATTCTAGAACAGTATTGGGCAATAGTGGTAATAATGTGCATCCTTGTTTCATTCCTGATCTTATTGGAAATGCTTCTAACTTAACCCCATTATAGATGATGCCCATTAATGTATTTAAAAGCTACTTTTTTTTTTTTTAGTGGCATGCCCAATTCTTTGATCTAAGCATTTACAGATATAAAGATCTTAGAAAGATACTACTTATCACTGTAGGGAACACTCAATTGTTTCCTATGCTTTCTAGTATTTTTAATAGGAATGAGTGTTGTATTTTATTAAAAGCTTTTTCTACATCTATTAAGATAATCGTATGATTTGTGTTGGTTTTGCTACTGATATAGTTAATTATACTGATAATTTTCCTAATACTGAACTAATACTGTATTCTGGATATAAATTTCACAGGGTCACAGAGTATGATCTTTGTGATATATTGTTGTAATCTCCTCACAAGCATTTTATTTTAAAATTTTCCACCAATATCATTAGAGAAATTGGTCTTTCATTTTCTTTCTCTGTTTTTGCTCTTTCTCAATTACGCACCAACACCATATTTGTGTTATTAAAGGAATGTGGTAGGGCTCCTTCTTTGCCTATTTTTCCACTTTGTATAGTTGATAATAAGGTTCATAGAGGATACATGTGTCATTTCCTCACATTAGACTACTGGCACTTTATTTTTCTTTAGTCCTTTACCATTGTTTGTTCATGAAACTTTTAGGTTTCTCTTAACTCCTGTGTCTGGACTCCAAAGTTTTTGCAAAATGCCTAGTCTTTTCATCAGGAATGTGTAATTCTCTGTTTCATTAAAGAATGATTTTTCCCTTGTAGCATTATACTTGGTTTTTCTGGTCAAGTTATTCCTAGCTGTAAACCTATATTCTTTGCCTTATGGAATATGGTGTTCCAGAGTCTTTACTCCTTTAGAGAGGTGGCTACAAAATTGTGTGATCCTGACTGTGCCTCCTTTATACATGAATATTTTCTTTCTATTATGATATTTTTTCCCTTTTGACCTGGAGGCTCTGGATTTTGGCTATAATATTCTTGAGAGTTTTCATTTGGGGATTTCATTTAAATGATCTTAGGATTTCTTCTATTTCTACTGTAGGTGCTAGTTCTAAGAGATCTAAGCAGTTTAGTACTGGAATGAACTGTTTATAAATATCTGGCAGAATTCACTTATGAATCCATCTGGTCCTGGGCTTCTTTTTTAGAAGGTTCATTGATATTTTGCTTAATTTCTTTTTTTTCTAAAATAGGGTAAAGTATTCTATTTCTTTTTCTATAAATCTGGGTAATTTATATTTTGTTACAAATATTCAACCATTTCATGTAGATTATCAGTTTAATTAACATATAACTGGGGAAAATAACTCCTAATAATTGTTTTCATTTCATCTTCATCAGTACTGTGTTATTCATCCTTTTCATTTTTGATAGTGGTAATCTGGTTTTCTTATTTCCTGTTTTTAATTAAATTAATCAATGTTTATATAGTATTATGTTTTGTTTTCATAAAGTTAGGTCTTAGTTTTAGCTATTAGTTCAATGGTTTTCTTATTTTCAATTTTATTAATCTTTCCTTTGATTTTCAGGATTTCCAATTTGACATTTATTTGGAGGTTTTTAATTTGTTCTTTTTCTAGTTTTCTTAGTTGTATGCCCAATTAATTGATCTAAGTATATTTAATTTTATAAACTTTTATTTATCTCTTTAACTTCTTTCTTGCTTATGTTATGGTTAATTTATCTAATTCTAAGAGGAGAAACTTGAAGTCCCTCACACTATAGTTTTATTGTCATTTAACTTTTCCTTTATTAATCTGGATGCAGTGCACATTTGGTATATGTATGTTTGGTAATCATTTTATTTCACTCTCTATGGTGCTTTTTAGCAAAGTTTCTCTGCTTTTCTCTTTAAATTAGGTCTTTTCCTTTTACTTCATCTGAGATCATGATTGCTACTCCTGCTTTTTTTTTTTTTCTCCTCCCTCAGCTAAAGCATAATACACTCTGCTCCAATCTCTTATTTTTACTGTGTGTGTGTGTGTGTGTTTCAGATTTATTTCTTATAAACAACATATTGTAGGGTTTTAATTCACTTTGCTATCTGCTTTTGTTTTATAGATGAGTTTATTCCAACCACATTCACTGTGTATTTCCCTCCATTCTATTTTTCTGTTTATCCTTCTTTTTACCCTATTCCTCCTCCTGTTTCATATTTTCTCACTACTTCTTGCAATGTTCCTTCCCTTCTATCAACTCCTTTCCCCTTTCCTATCCCCTTCCTCTCCTACTTCATTATAGGTTAAGATAGATTTCTATACCCAAATGAATGTGTATGTTATTTCTTCTTTGAGCCAATTTTGATGAGAGCAAGGTTCAAGGGTTGTCTGCCATAGCCCATCTTCCTATCCATTGTAACTCATACCTCTTTTATGTGAGATAATTCCCTTATTTTTCCTTTCCTTTCCCTTCATTCCCAGAATATCCCTCTTTCCTCATCTCTTAATTTTATTTTTTTGAAATCATCCTAGTCTAATCAACTCACACCCACATCCTCTATGTATATTCCTTCTAACTGCCCTAATAATGGCAAAGACTTTTTGGAGATACAATTATCATCTTCCACTGAGGTAGAGCAATGGATGAGTTCTGATCCTAGAGTTTAAATCTGTCTTTGGACACTTGCTAGTTTTGTGACCCTGGGCAAATCTCTTGATTCTGTTTGCTTCAATTTTGTCATCTGTAAAATGAGCTGGAGAAGGAAATGGCAAATCAATCCTATATCTTTGCCAAGAAAACCCCAAATGAGGTTACAAAGAATTGTTCACAACTAATCAATCAAACATATAGGAATGTAAAAATTTTAATCCTCTTGATTCCCTTGTGATTCCTCTTTTAGTGAGATGATTTTCTTGCATCACTCTCATTTCTTTCCTCAATTTTTTCTCTACCTCTGTTATTTGATTTTTTTAAATCCTTTTTGAATTCTTCCAGGGATTCTTGTTGGGTTTGTGTCCAGTTCACATTTTACTTTAAGGCTCTGCTTGTAGTTGCTTTGAATCATTACTTTGTTCAGGTTTATATTTAGATCTTCCTTGTCACCATAGTGATTTGTTATAATCAGTCCCACTCTTATTATTAGCTGCTAATTTTCCAAACTCTTCTTAACTTTTAACTTTATGTTAGAGTTGGGCTCTGCTCTCAGGATAGAGGGGACATTGCCCCAAGCTTCACACTTTTCTTTCTGTTGTTTTCAGAGCCAGCTCTGACAGTCTGGAGGCTTTTGGCTTCCAAGAAGGTATGATCTAAGAAGAGGTATGGGTTCGTCCCTGCCCCCTGGCCTATGTTCTGTTCTTTATTCACAAAAGGACTTTGTTCTCCTATAGCCACCAGCACTTCTCCTAGCCCTGTGACTGTGACCAAGTCCCCCACTGCCCTATAAACAAAAATGCTTGTGCTCTCCTCTGTCTTAGAATTGAAACCTAGGTCCCTACTAACCCATGAATAACCACAGGCTCTCATCTCCACCTTGGAACTTCAACCAAAGTCCCTGTACTCCCCTGGGGAGCACTTCTTTTGGCCCTGGGACTGTGATAGGCAGTGCAACAGATACCTGACCCCAGCACCAGCCTGGCGTCTTCTGCAATCTCCTTCCAACCTGTTGCCTGATCGTCCCTCCCATTAGCACCATCAGCCATCTATGGGGCAAAGAACTCCTGAAGCTGTTGCTGTCACCAATGCAGCTATTTTCAAGGTCAGCCCAACCATCATCCTGGTGAAGCACACCTTTTTCTCTAATCTCCTAAACTGTCTTGGGCTGGGAAATTTTTTCATTCCACTTTTTGTTATTTCTGCTGCTTCACAATTCTAGTTGAGGTATTACTTTAGAGTTGTTTGGAGGGGAGTTTGAAAGAGGCCAGCTGACTGCTTCTAACTCTACTATCCTGGCTTCTTCAAGTTACCTTTAGTACTGGAAATAATTATTACAGAAGCGGCCAGTCTTAGAATCCATGACAGTCTTTTTGTAACCTCAGTATGGTGCTTCATAAATTCTGGTTAACAGACTGATTTTTACCCTGAACACAAACTGGGTGATCACAGTCACTTACCTAACTCTCATTACCTTTAGAAAATATAATACTATAAGACATGGACAAGTTGCTTATGTGCCATGTATGGAAGGAATTTTCAAGTTTCTACACCAGTTCTTTAAACTGATTCAATAGCAAGTCTGTAATTCTGGCCCCTTCACCAAAAAAAAAAAAAAAAAAAAAAAAAAAAAAAGATCACTAGTGTTTCTTATTAATGATTTATTACTAATAAGAATTTCAGGCAGCGAGGTGGTACAGAGATAATGTTCCAAGCCTGGAGTCAGGAAGACTCATTTTTCTTAGTTCAAATCATGTCTCGGACACTTAGTACCTATATGATCCTGAACAAGTCACTTAATCCTGTTAACCTCAGTATCCTCATCTATAAAATGAACTAGAGAAGAAAATGGCAAATCACTCCAGTAACTTTGCCATGAAAATCCAAAGGAGAGTTACAAAGAACCAATGCAACTGAAACAATTATTCAACAAAGTTATTAAGAGTGACTGCCTCCTAGAAAAACTATCCAATGAACTACCTCCATTTTCTCTCCTCTTTCTTTAACTCTTTGCAATCTAGCTTCCAGTTTCATCACTAAGCTGAAACTGTTCTATCCCAATTACCAATATTTTAAATATGAATCTGATCTCTCTGCTGCATTTGACACTGTTGCCTCTCTCTGTGTCTAGATACATAAATCTCCCAATTTTTGTAATATTAGTCTATGCTGATTCCCCTGTCTAACAAACTCTCCTTAGTCTTCTTTAAAGGCTCATCATCCATATTATCACTTTTCTCAATTTTGGGGATACTCCAACACTGTCTTAGGTACACTATTCTTTCTCTTCGCTTGCAATCTAGCTTGGAGGATTTATATATACAGCTTTAACCTCTTTCCTTAACTTCACATTTGTATCATTCTATTGAAAATTTCACATCATAGAGAATATATCAAATTCAAAATGTCCCACGTGGCTCTCTCCAACACTGAAATGATTCAAACCAGTTCTATTTGTGCAGTGATGAAGAGAGCCATTTACACCCAGAGAGAGAACCATGGGAACTTAGTGTGTAACACAACATAGCATTCTCACTCTCTCTGTTATTTGCTTGCATTATGTTTTCTTTCTCAGTTTTTTTTCTTCTTTCTTGATCTGATTTTTCTTGTGCAACAAAATAACTGTATAAATATGTATACATATATTGGATCTAGCATGTATTTCAACATATTTAACATGTATTGGACTACCTGCCAGCTTGGGGGGGAGGGGGAAGGAGAGGAAAATTTGGAACAAAGGTTTTGCAAGGGTCAATGTTGGAAAAATTACTCATGCATATGCTTTGTAAATAAAAAGCTTAAAAAAACCCACCTAGTTGGCAGTGTTCTGGTGATGAGTCCTTACAAACTAAGGTAGGCTGGTGCTTGATGAAAAATAGCTCATAGCCAAGTCTGGATTTAATTTTTTTCCAGCCTAGTAAGACTTGCTAAAGTTATATTCTTCTGGTAAAAGATTTAGAACTGAGGATTATCTGTATACTCAGATGATTAATCAGAATTAAGTTACTACAAGATAATCTTTTTGTATCAATTCAAAAAGAAAAGTATTTCATTAAAATATTGCTAAAGAGTGCTACTACTGGGCTTATACCCCAAAGAGATCCTAAAGAAGGGAAAGGGACCTGTATGTGCAAGAATGTTTGTGGCAGCCCTGTTTGTAGTGGCTAGAAACTGGAAAATGAAGGGATGCCCACCAATTGGAGAATGGCTGGGTAAATTGTGGTATATGAATGTTATGGAATATTACTGTTCTGTAAGAAATGACCAGCAGGATAAATACAGAGGATTGGCGAGACTTACATGAACTGATGCTAAGTGAAATGAGCAGAACCAAGAGATCATTATATACCTCAACAACGATACTGTATGAGGATGTATTCTGACAGAAATGGATTTCTTAGACAAAGAGAAGATCTAACTCAGTTTCAATTGATCAATGATGGACAGAAGCAGCTACATCCAAAGAAAGAACACTGGGAAATGAACGTAAACTGTTTGCATTTTTGTTTTTCTTCCCAAGTTATTTCTACCTTCTGTATCTAGGATATACTATGACATATTTAACATGTATAAGACTGCTTACCATCTGGGGGAGGGGGTGGAGGGAGGGAGGAGAAAAATCGGAGCAGAAGTGAGTGCAAGGGATTATGTTATAAAAAATTACCCTGGCATGGGTTCTGTCAATAAAAAAAATATTTTAAAAAAATGGCTAAAATGACAAAAAAAATTGCTAAAGAAATGATAATAAAATTTTTAAAAATTAAAAAAAAAATCAACATGTCCAAAATTGAACTCATTATCTTTTTTTATTAAACCCACCCCTCTTACCTAATTTTCCATTTCTGTCAAGGGCACTTTCATTCTTTCAGACTCCCACCCAGGTTCAAAACCTCAGCATTATTCTCAACTTCTTTTTTCACTCCACATATCCAATCTAATTTTCAAATCTTGTCATTTGTACCTCCACATTTCCCACACCTGTTCTGTTCTCACTACTCTCTTGTCTAGATGTTTCCAACTTCACTAATCAGGGTATCTTGACTAAGTTATTAAATCTTGAAATTTCACTAAGACTTCAGGACTGTCATTAAACATTTATTAAAATATCTACTATATATCAGCCATCATGCTAAAGACTGGGGAGATACAAAGAAAGACAAATTACAGTCTCCTCTCTGAAGGAGCTAACAATCCACTGGGGGAAGAGGAAAAGACACAAAATCAGCAAACAACTATGTACAAACAAGCTATATATAGGAAAAACTGTGGGGAATCAATAGAAGGAAGAAATTAGAATTAAGGAGAATCAGGAAAGGTTTCCTGTACAAAATGAGATTTTGTTGTTTGTCCTTCATTTCTGAAGACTAGTGACATCATGATGGCTCATACCTTGACCCCAAAGTAAGATTTTAACTGGAGCATGAAGCCAAGGAAACCAGGAAGTTACATGAGTTACCTCTAAGGCCAGATTTTATTTTTCCCAAAAGAATGTAAGCTTCTTGAGAACAAGAACCCTGTGTCTAACCCTGTGTAAATCACTTTTTCCATGTTTGAAATATTCTTCCTTCTTCCTTCATTCATTCATTCCTCACTTCTGACATTACCTCAGTTTCTTCATTAGTAAAATAGTTGGAAGGATCAAATGAAATCACTGAAAACTGCTTAGCAGAGTACTCAACACTAATAAAGACTAGATGTCCATCATTATTATTATAGCAAGGTATGATTTCTGTTTGTCTCAGATTCCTCATCTGTAAAAATGGATCAGGGCATTAGGTGGCAATGGATAGAGTACAGGACTTAGACTCAGGAAGACCTGAGTTCAAATCTTATCTCAGACACAACTGTATAACCCTGGACTAATCTGTTTGCCTCAATTTCCTCATCTGTAAAATGAGCTGGGGAAGGAAATGACAAACCAGTCCAATATCTTTGCCAAGAAAACCCTAAATAGGGTCAATGAAGAGTTAGACATACAGAGAGAATAACAAAAGCCTTCCAGAGTTATCCTAAAATTCAAATGAGATAACAATTTTTAAAGTGGAAAATTCTGGGAAGATGGCGTAATAGGCCAGTAAATTTCAAGCTCTCCATATTTTCTTCACAAACAGAATAAATTTGTGCCTCAGGGTGAACTTGCATTGATGAAAAAACAAGAAGACTTGGGGCAGAATGGAGTCCTCTCACAATCCTAGAAGATCCACAGAAAGCCCCCAGGCCAGAGTTTAACTTCTATGAACCTGCAAACGCCTCCTAGAAACACCAAGTGGGGAGTCTTGAGGCTGGCTAGGTTTGGCTGGAGTTTTGGCAGGACCACAGAAACTTTCACCTCCAGGGCTTGAACTTGTGGAGTCCGGTTCTGAGTTCAGGAAGACTGGGAGAATCTTGACTAATTAGGAATGCCAAGTCCAGCTGAGCTGCTGCGATGTGGCCCTTGAGTGAGAAGGAGCGCTTAGCCTTCCTGGAGTGCAGAAGTGGGAAGGAATGCTGCTAGCTGCTGGCATTTGCAGGAGAGAGGATTTCTTGGAGTTCCAGGTCGGAGAGGAGAGCTCAAGTGAAGCTAAAGACACCATTCTCCTACCCCAAGATTAGAGGAGTTTACACTAATATCTCTTATTTTTTTTATTTTTATTTTTTTTTAAATTTTTATTTAATAATTACTTTATATTGACAGAATCCATGCCAGGGGAATTTTAATATCTCTTAAAAAAAAAAAAACTACACCAGCAAAGAAGAACCCCATGGGTTCTTATGGGATGAGGGAAGACTGGACTTCATGCTCAGAGGAGGACACTTCTTCTATCCCAAAGAATTACTGTGAAATGGCTCCCTACCCAGAGAATTTATAGAACTCAAAAAAGAATTTAAAAATCAAATAAAAAGAAATGAAAAAGAAAAGGAAATAGAGAGTCTCAAAAATAAAATAACTTTGAAAATGAGAATTGGGCAAAGGGAAGTCAGTAAAGCTCAAGAAATAACAAAACAATATAAAGAATGAAAAAAAATAGATCAGAAGGTGAAACATCTTATTTTTTAAAAAACCCCAACAGAATTGGAGGACAAATCAATAAGAGAAAACATAAGAATAATTGGACTCTTTGAAAGCTGTGATAAAAAAAAAAAAAGGCCTTTGACACAATAATGTAAGATTGATACTATCCTATAGTATCGATACTATAAAGTAGATTGTACTATATAAGAAAATTGTCCTGGAATGATAGAACATGAGGGAAAAGTAGAAATAGAAAAAAATGCACTGATCACCACCTCAAAGAGATCGGATCCTTTGTGGAAAACACAGAAGAATATTATTTCCAAATTTCAAAAACCCCTCATCAAAGAGAAAATTTTGCAAGCAACAAGAATAACAACAACAAAATTCAAATATGTTGGAGCTACAGTTAGAATTGCACAGGACTTATCAGAGCCAAAATAAAAGACCAGAGGTTTTGGAATCATATATAGCAGCAATCAAAATAACTAAGCCTGAGAACAAAGACATCATATCCAGCAAAATTATCCATAATATTGAATGAGAAAAATGACTATTTAACAAACTGGCATATTTTCAGGATTTTGTATCAACCAAACCTAAACTTAACAGAAAAGTTAACATAGAAGAGCCAATATCAAAGATCAATTTCAATGAACTTAATATGGACAAATTGTTTTTTACATGGAAATGTATACCATATGTTTAAGATTGACATCAGCAATGGAGTAACTCAAAAAAAAAAAAAAAAGATTGGGGAAGAGTTAAGGTAAAAAATAGTTATGTTATACAAGTGAGGTGCAGAGGAAGAATAGGGATGGGGGGAGGAAGGCTCTTAGTTCTGAAAACGTACACCCAGTAGGAATGGGTTCATATACATACATACACACACACACACACACACACACACACACACATCATGAAGGGTACTGCACCCACCAAAATCTATAAAGAAATAAGGGGGAGGGATGGGAGGATGGGGAAGCAAAAGGTGTGGGAAGAAAACAATAACAAGCCAAGTTAAGGAGCAGGTATAGGAAAGATGTGTGTGTATGTGGAGGGCCAGTGTGTTCCTGTATGTGTATCTACATATGTATACATAAATAAATCTTTGCTTAGCTATATAGCCTGCTTGGGGGTGGGAGGTGGGGATAAAAGGGGGAAAGAAGAAGAAAGTGAAAAGGGTGTGGGTGTGCAGCAGAGACCAAAAACAATTTACAGGAAGAAAAGATATTCATGAATATAATTTCTCCTACTAATATATATATTTTCTTGAAAATATATAATTTATTATATATTCTGAATCCTCCCTGGTGTTCTGTTGGACACATGACAATGCTGTTTTATTTTAAAATAAAACAAAAACAAAAACCCGAAAAAGTGCTCAGCACAGCGCCTTGCAACGAGAGGCACTGTTAGCCATCACCAACATCGTCTTTGTCATTCTTATAATCAGTCACAATCTGTTTGCCTCAGTTTCCTCACATGTAAAACGCGGGCGATAGCACCTACCCACTCAGCACAGTGCCAAGCACATAGTAGATGCTATAGAAACGTCAGCTGCTTATTATCTCCGGCATTTGGTTCGGCGTGTGGCACACAGTTGGTACTCAATCAGTGCTGGTGAACGATAAGGCAATGTGGCCTGCTGGACAGAGGAGGGGCCTCAGGATAAAGCCCTGAGTTCCACAGAAAGCTGAGGGTTGTTTCATTTCTGTCTCCCAGGGCCCAGCTCCGCACACAGCAGGTGCTTAATTAATGCTGATGGATTAAGAGAAAGACCACGATTCGGCCGGGCCACGCTCCGGAAGGGAAAGTGACTGGGGAGAGGGAGTAACGGGGCGGGAAGGAGGGAGCCCACAAGACAAAACAGAAGCGAAAGTGCTCAAGTTCAAGCTGGGGGCTAGGGGCCGGGAGCTTGGCCGGGCCCAGGGCCTTACCCGCGGCGCAGGCGCACTCACTCAGGTGGGCTACCCTCACCTACCGGCAGCCTCGTCAGAGCGCTGGCCTCCTCATCGTCCGCTGGCGCGGCACCGTGCCCCGGCCTCTCCTTGCCCACCGACTGCCAAAAGCTCCTCCAGCCGCTCACGATCGCCGCCTCTAGGCGGCTCCGGTCACCGAACGGCGACAGAGACGAGCTGGGGCTGCTGCAGCCGGGCTCCGTCTCCGCCATGGCGGCCGGTATGGAGAGCGCAGCACCGAGACTGGGCCTGCGAGGAGGAGGAGGAGCTCGGGCAACATTCCAGCGTGAGCTGGCGACTGGACTTTGGCAGGCCCTGCTTCCGTAGGGCGCGCGGCAGGTAGGGCGCGCTCCTGGTCAGGGTGCGCCCCTGGTCAGGGAGGCCATCAGTGCCCCGGAGGAGGGTACCCAGGGTGCGGACCAATAGATTGGAATCTTAGGAGAACCCAAGAAAGCGAAAACTCACGTACACACACACACACACACACACACACACACACACACACACACACACACACTCACACACCCTTCTCCTGGCTGGAAATAAGGAAAATAAAATCTAGTGCATGGCTAATAATGCCCTTATAGGTATGTGTATACACATACATACATGACAGAGTAACTCAACATTGTAAATTTCAGGAAACACACATCCTTATACCCTTACACCCTTCTGCTGACATCAAATAATGAGAATAAATTCTAATTCATGGTTAGTAATGCATAAGCACGGATGGATATACACATACATACATGAGTAGCTTACCACTGAAAAATTCGGGAAAGTTGATCTTCATTGGTAGATGGAATGAAACATTCTGTTGCACTTGGAATCAAGATTTGGGTTCTAATTTTGGCCCTCTCATCTGATTAGCAACATGACCTTGATGGGGGCTGAATAAGACTCCTTCACCCTCACCCCAAGGAGAACAGAAAGCAACCTGGCTGCCTAAGGAGACACTCAAGTAGGAAATGAAGCAGGTCCAAGCTTTCTTGTTAATCAGTAGAGGATTTGACCCCTTGGTGGCTGCTACATTTCTAGCTTGGATAAGATAGGGAGACCAAACTTGAAAAAAGGAAAACAATTCCTCCACATGCTAACCAAAGAACTATACAATCTCTGCAATCCCTTTTTTATTGAAGATGAATAGTAAATAAGAGTCAAAAAGACTTCTATGTAATCTAATTCAGCCATCTATTTTCAAGCAGAGGAGTAAAACTATGCACAGCTAATATTCTTGAAAAGCTACTTCTGTGCTTAGACTATACTCTCTTGGGGGAAAGTGGGGCAGGAATAGCCCCAACATGATTCCTTATACATACCTGTGATTTTACTGGTATAGAGAATTCCTGGTGATGAAACTATCTCTACAAAGGCACAAGGACAATGGTTCTGTAATCCCAGACGTTCACTCATTGCCAAATCTTTTCTATCTTCACCTACCCTGTTAGTTCAGCAATTTCCTACCCCTTGCCTGTTATATAGCAGCCTCATTTTTTTACCTCCCTTCCTCAAGTCTCTAACTACACTTCAATGTTTGATTACTCTATTCAACCAAATCCATTAACTTCATACTGCTTCTAGGATAAAATATATACCATTATGTTTAACTTGTAAAGCTCTACTCAACAAGACCCCAATCTAGCTTTTCAGTTTTCATCACACATTATCAACTCACCATCCTACATTTTTGTGGTCTAGTAAAATCTACCTTCTCTCTGTTCCTTCATGTCTCCCCAAACAGGAAGCTTTTCCTAAATTCCCAAATTCCTAGTGCTTTATCTCCCAAACTACTTTGTATATATTTGTATTTATAAACTTTAATTCTATATATACTTGCCCCTTTCCCCCAATTAAGATGTAAGCCTACTGTTAGAAGAGATGACTTTATTCTTGGCAATCTTAATCACCAGGGCTTAACACAGTATCTGGAATATAACAGATACTTCTTTTTCTTTTAATAACTGTGCCCAAAGAAGAATGTAAGTGGGTAGAAAAAGGCAGATGAAGTATGGATGGGTGACTTGGAGCTAATTATATATGATAAGCTCCCAACAATCAGCATAGCACACAGTCTTTCCCCAGCTTAAAGGAAATTATATAAGGAAGGCCAAGTGGTTAAAGGTCTGGTAATGACAAAAGGAAGACAGAGTGGTGTAGCAGAAAGATAACAGTAAATCATTATAGATAGTAAATAATGTATCAAGAACTATGGTGCTTTTTTTCAAGCAGAATATTTAAAACAGAATTATTGGAGCCTCTAACTTTAGAGCCACAAATCAACTAGTTCAAAACTTTCATTTTGCAGTTGTAGAAACTGAGAGTAAAGGTTAACTGATTTAATTTGCCCTGAAGACACAAATTTGTAAAGAGAACTAGAAATACTATTAAATGAAGACAAAGCAAGGTATACATTTAGATCAATCTATCATTCATTCAACAAGCATTTTATTTGGTACCTTCAAGATAGGTACAGAGCCAGGAACTTGATATACAAAGACAAAAATGGAAAATGTCCCTGCCCTCCTTATATTTACATTCTATCAGAGTTCTCAAAAGTAAAGTACTTATAAATTGGCAAACTCCAAGAGAGAAAGTCATTGTTAATTTATTCTTTCCTAATTCTTGATATTTCAGAATTAATAATAGCATATAATTGTAGGCATATCACCATAGTGTGTCTGCCATAGAGCAAAGCATTTAATAAATGATTGATGAATCAGATTGCCTCCTAAGTCCCAAATAGCAACTCATTCATTCATTCAATCAACAAGCATTTATTTAAGTGCTACTACATACATGCCACTGTTCAAGGAACTGGGAACACAAAGACAGAAAATAAACAATACCAGTCCTCAAGGAGGTGATATTTTACTGGGGGATGGATTTGAAAGCAGGAAGGAGAAAACACATTATACATATACTTAAATAGAAATAAAAAATATATATGAAGTAAATGTTTTTCTCAATGGTATTTTGTTTTTCCAAATAACATGTAAAGATAGTTTTCAACATTCATTTTTGTAAGACTTTATATAACAAATTTTTTCTCCCTCTTACTTCCTCCCTCCCCAAGACAGTAAGCAATCTAATATAGGCCAAATATATGCAATCATTTTAAATATGTTTCCATATTTGTCCTGTTGTGCAAGAAAAATCAGACCAAAAGGGGAAAAAAACATGAGAAAGAAAAAAAAAGGTGCAAATACTATTCCACATTCAGTCACCTTAAATTTCTCTCTGTGTCAGAAGGCATTTTCCATCTTAAGTCTATTGGAATTGTCATGGAATTCATCACATTGTTCAAAAGAGCCAAGTCCATCAGAGATGATCATCACATAATTTTGTTATCATGTACTACCACATTGCTTATGACAGGCACTAGAGATGATTGGGAAATCAGAATAGGCCTTCTATAGAACAATGCTTCCCAAGCTTTTTCCACTTTAAGACCCTTTTTCGCCCAAGAAATTTTTACATGACCCCGAGTATATACGTATATAAAATAAAATATCAAATATTTCAACCTCCACATTCAGTTACAAGATGCCATATGGGGTCACAACCCACAGTTTGAGAAGCTGGGCTATGTGAGTTGAAACTTGAGCAATCTTGAAGGAAGTTAAGGATTCTCTAAGGCAGAGATGATAAGGTTGGGAGAAACAACTTGTGCAGACAGAGCTAGGTCTTGTAGTTCTGTATGCAGAGGGGAGCAGCTGAGTTATCCTGACTAGAACAAAGGTAGAATATATAGAACATGATGTGCCCCAAACCTGGAAAGACAAGATTGTGAAGAATTTTAGATGCCAAACAGAAAAGTTTCTATTTTATCCTAAGGGCAACAAATTGCCAAATTAGGTAGTAGAGCGACACAGTCAGACATGTTTTAGGAATATGAATTTAGAAGCCAAATGGAAGATGGATCAAATTTGGGGGGGACAAGGCGGAGGGCGCATGCAAGTAGTGGTGGAAACAGAGATATTCACCCACTTCAATTAAAAATCACACAGTAGTTCTCAGCTATACAAGAATTGTAAATGTGCCATAAGGTCCCACATAGTTATAGGAAATCACTATTTGTCAGAAGTTCCCTAGTTAATAACATGCAATGAGCATGGCAGAGGAAATTCCTGAAACACCCATAGTCCCTTCTTAGAGATTGGAAGTTTAGGGTCCTCCCCATTTGTTGCATGTGTAAACATGGCCACTTCTGCTGCCTCTCTCATTGGTAAAAATTAATTAATAATCCCCAGAAAATATAAATCTGAATTTGTTAAAAGTTTTGTCACTTCCCATAATTAATAAGCTAATTAATGAAAAACTGGACATCCTGATTTTCAGCTTTTACTGTTTCCTCAACAAAATATATTTCTCACAGTCACACTGGGAAGAAAGCTATTTTGTTCTTATAGAATGACAATTGTTATTATAATAATGCCTTCTTACATCAAATTTTATTATTATCTCACTCTACCTCACAACTATGAGATAGGTAGTCAGGTAGTAGTATCTCTATTTTACAGATACGGAAATAAGGTTCAGAAAATTTAAGTAACTTGGCCAAGAAGCCATACTTAATCAGTGACAATGGTAAGATTTAAATCTTTTTAGTGTGCCTGCTATAATCAAAACAATCACTTGATGAACTCTCACAGTAATAAAGATGGCAAAGTTTACTAAAAAAGATGAACTCTCAAAATTCAAATCAATAAACATTTATTAAACACCTAATATGTACAAGGCATTATATTAAATACTGAGGATAAAGGCATAAAACATCCTGCCTGCAAGCTTATTATATTTTCCTATAAACATGTAACATTTATATATACACACAAATACACACACACACACTCACACACACACATATATCTATATATAAGGTAAACCAAAAAAAAAAAAAAAAAAAAAAAGGAAGAGCATCAAAAACCAAGGGGGTGAGGAAGGAGAGAAAACATTAAAATAGATTTTATGTAAATGATGGTCCCATAACTGACCCCTGGAGAAAAAAAGAGGTTTCTAGAAAATGGATTGGGGAAGCAGGGCATTTCTGGTTACAGGAGCAGGTTATATGAAAGTCCTGAGACAGAGTTTGAAAGCAATTTGGAATTATACTTCAATTAAACTTCCTTTGACCCGATGGTATCACTATTAGTCATATGCTTCAAAAACATTAAATATAGGAAGGGATCCCTATTTATAGCAGCAATTTTTGTTATAGTAAAGAAGTGGAAACTAAGGGGATGTGATGAACTAAGGGGGAATAGATGAACAAATTCTGGTTTAAGGATATAATTGTATCAAAACAAATAACAAAAAGAATAAGTTCAGAGAAATCGGGAAGAGTCATATGAACTGCTACAGAATGAAATGAGCAAAACCGGAACAATTTATGTTACTATACTATCCTAAAGAAAAACGACTTTGAAAGCCTTAAGAACTCTGAGCAATACAATAACCACAACTCCATACAGTAATGAAGTATGTCTCCTACTTTCTAAAAGAAAAGTGATGAACTAAAAGAACAAAATGACATACAGATTACTTTGTAATATAGTCTGTGTGTGAATCTGTTTTGAAAGGATTGACAGAATTTTTTTGAGGAGGGAAAGATTTATATTTATATTTGAAATAGAGAGAAAGCTAGTTACAGTGATAGCAAAAAAAATAAATAGAATCAATGAAGAGAAAGATGAATCTTCAAAAGAAGACAGTAATAAGCAAGATAGATTTTAACATTTGGATATATCATATACTTTAAAAAAGGAAACAAGTGGGATATAAAAAAGGTTTATGATTTCATATGCAATCCTGTTTTCTGTTCTTTGCATAGTGAAATGTTCATGTCTGCTAGCATTTGTCAAGTTTGGGATGAAAATAATAATTTTTTAAAAGCTAAGAAATTAGAAGGATATGGAACATCAATAAGTTTATGAGAAAGTACATTAGGAGGACACAAACATCAATAAATTCGTGAAGTCAATTAAACAGTTTGATTGGAGCATAGTTATTAAGGAAATGGAAAAAAAGATGGATACATTGTGAAGGTAGAATCAATATGACCTGGCAACTGGCGCTATTGTTTATCCTTTATTTTCAAAGAGAACCAGTGACATCATAGGACGATGTCTTGACTCCAGTGTGAAATGGATTTAAGTGAGGCAAAGTCATCATCTTTGTTGATTACTCTCTTCTAGTCATCAAACTTCAATGACAAAAAACAAGACAAGGTGACTGGCAATGGCCTGGGGTGCCATGCATTATCTTGACATCGTTGTTGTCAAGATTGAAGGGCTCTACAACACTTGCATCAGACATCTTCATGGCCGCTGGGACAAAATGTTCTCATCAGCCCATCATGCATGGGGCTAAATCTTCCTGTACTTGGGGGGACATCGCCCCAACTCACCAACAGGCCAAGGGGTTTGGGGCTTGTTATGCTCCACCTGATCTGGCCCCTTTGGCCTGGATGGTTTTAGTAGGAGATGGCCATACAGTATGCTACAGCTTCTTAGAGTCAGAGATGAGAGTTGGGTGATAGATACCAAAAGTAGATAAATATTCTACAAAAGAGCTTGGCAAGTGTCCTCACACCAGAAGTGCTTGTCCTCTCTGATCAACTTATCTATTGGTAGCAATGAGGGAGAGAGAAGAATAATTGATGGCTTATAAGATTATGAACCTGCCCATCTAGAAAGATGGTGGCAACTTCAACCCAACTACAAAAAGTATGGAAGAAGTAGGCTTTGGTGAAAAGGAATGGAAAGGAATAGACAAAAAACTTACCATACCCTCAAACAACTAAATAAGTTACTATCAGATTCTTAACCTTGAGATATTTGGAAGCTTTCCCATTAAAATTCAGGGTATACTGAAGTCTCTTTTAGAAGTTAGAAATATTCAGCAATTCATTTATATAATCAGATTGTCATTTAAGATGTTATTTCAGAAGTTTAAAATCTTTTAAAAATCAATGATGTATAGCTTAACAGATAAAAACTATAACCATACTGAATTATAAAACGTGAGTTAAAATTACATTATTTAAAATAAGCAAGTCTTTTTTTTTACCACAGTCCTTGGGGGAAAAAAAAATATCTTTGTGGAAAAAAGAAAAAAATTAGCACAGATTAAAATGGATTAGTGATGGCAATGTTGGAAGAAATCTAGTATTTGTTTTGCATTTGTTGTATTCCATGACTGTCCTTTCAAGGGTCCTTCACAAATAGATATATATTTTCTTAAAATTTTTTCTCCTATTTCTCGAAAATCCAAGGATTTTTCAAGTGAAGTGCTGCTTGTCCCAGGTCCATTAATGTCTATGTCACAATTTTCTGGATCTTCATTTACACAATACTTCAGTCCCCAATAACACATTTCTCCACTGTACATCATGGCCAGCAAATGCGTGTCACTGAACACACCTAAAAAAATCATTTAAGTTGAGATTATAATAATAAAATTGAATTATTTAGTATTTCCTTAAAAGATTCTATAATAACCTCTATTTTTTTTAGTTTTTCCTATATATAAAAAACTTCAAATAATTACAATTTGATCAATCAAAACACTTAGTTAAATGGCATTCTTTTCTCCATATTTCATTTTTGGAAAATGTTATGTCATAATACAACAAACTGTCAGAGCTATACATTTTTATAAAATTTCCAGAATATACAAAATTTAGCCCAAAATCATAAATCTTTCTTCTGTAACACATTATGCAATTCATAGGTACTCAAAATCATGACTTTAAAGCACTTCAAGACTTAAGGGGAAAAAAAAGTTTTTGCTATACATTACTGTTTACAGCAATAAAAGGCATTAAAACATTTTAGAAATATAAAGTTGATGAAACAAAAACAAGTTTCTAAATTGACCAGAAAATCCCAAATACTAAATCTAGATCAAGTTTTCAAATATAATTTATCTGTCATTAATAATTAAGATTTGATGAATTATGAGACAAAATGTAATAAACCTATTCAATAAATGTTTATTAAGTATCAACTATGTAGAAAAGTACAAAGAAAGATACTAAGGGTGTAAGACAAAAACAAGTTAGTCTCTGTTCTCTTTATATTCTATTAAAGAGACAGAATATATACAGAGATGAGTAATAAATGGTAATTTGAGCAGAAAGCACTAATAACTGAGGGGATTGGGAAGGCTTTATACAGAGGATGGCACATAAAGGAAGATGAAAAGGAAGAATTATTTGCCAGGCAGCTGTGTCTACAGGGGCAAAGAAAGAGCCAGTAGAAATGATGAAAAAAGGAATGACTGATTGGGCAACCAACTAGAGGAAAAATATATGATGATGTAGAGAAGAGAGCCTGGGCAAGGAAGGCCACTTCTTTCCAAAAAACTAAAGCAAAGGAAAGGAGATATAAAGGGATTAAACTAGGAGAGATTATAGAGATGGTAATAGATGGGAGGCAAGGCTATACTTACTGAATAGGATGAAAAAGAAGTATTTAAAGAACAGGGTTAGAATAGTCACTACAATGAAAATAGTAGAGAATCCATCAGGGAAGAACAAAAGGATCTTTATGAAGCACAAAGGACTCAAATGAGATAAACAATAGTAGACCTAATCTTCATAAGTAGAGTGACTTTTTCCTATTAGCATTCAAGGGAAAGGTAGATCACAAATGACTGAAGGCTGTGAACTGACGAATGAACAGGCATTTTTTTTTTTTTTTTTGGGGGGGGGGGAGTGTCTTACAGTACAGAATATAATACATAGTTAACCTGTTAGAGACAGGATCAATAAGGTAAAGAAAGAAATGTAAGAACAGAAAAGGAGTGATGGAGAGAAAAGTGAATTCCAGAGGGATTAGAGGTTGAAGTTAGGTTAAAGAACATGCTTATGAAGAGTGAAGCAAATGAAGATGGAAGGATGCAGAAGTATGGATGAACGGAATTTTCAGAATTCAGAAACATAATAGTGGTACAGCTGGGGGAGAAGTAGGAGCTCTAAAATATACAAATGATTGAGGAGGAATAAAGATGTAGGCCCTATAAGCTGAATCAACTATTTAAAGGCAGCAAATGTGAAAGATTCATGACTTCATCATTGCCAGAGACAAAGGAACTAAAGTACAGTCAAGAGAATACCTTACTTTACCAAACGTTTAGATAGGCAGGATATTCTCACTTCTGTGGAGGTTAAATGACTATTCCTAGTCACACATCTAGTAAATGTCTGATATACAATTTTTCTGTAAAAAGTATAAAGGTACTTAATAAAGATTAAAGAAATATAATCATTTTCAAAAAGTATATTCGTACCTACCATCTAGGGGAGGGAGTGGGGGAAAGGAGGGAAAAATTTAGAACAGAAGGTTTTGCAAGGGTCAATGTTGAAAAATTACCCATGTATATGTTTTGTAAATAAAAAGCTTTAATAATTTTTTTTAAAAGCCAAAACAAACAAAAAAAAATGATGATTAAAAAAAAGTATAGTCATGCTTTTTCAATTAGGGCATTTAAAAGGTAAAAATCTCTTAAGATTTTGGATCTTAGAAAATAAAATCATAGGATGTAAAAAAGACAAATGAAATTTAATACTTCGAACTTTGTAAATGAAAGGTACTTTGTACATAAAAAGCAGAACCTCAGTGTATTGCTGTAGCACAGTATACTACAGTTACACAATGCACATATCTAAATAATCATCACATGCATAATTCTTTGAAGAAACAAGCCTCTTCACTTTAAACCAATGCCAATGTTTTTAAAGCCATGAATTTTAACTTCATCAGAATAAATAATGGGATAGTTCATAGGAATCTTAGACAAACTGAAAATATGAAAATCTATTTTTATACAATGAAAAATCACGGAATACTCATTCACTTGAAATGAAGGTCAACAAAGTCTAATTATAAAAACTTGTTATACCTTGCAGAGAACTGCCAATAGTTTGAAAGACACAATTTATTAAATATTACTCCAAATTCACAATTTGTGTAGCAGCATTTTAAGAACTAATGGCTGAGCCTCACTCTGCTCATCTATTAACAAAAAAAGATGCAGCCAGCACCAGGAAACTTACCACAGTGTAATACAGCAATGCTTTGAAGCCCTTAAAGTTCTATGTATATGCGAGCTATGGTTATTATAAAAATCACTTATTAAAGTCAGTGTAAAAGGAACCTGATTCATGCTATTTTCTCTTCTTTAATGGGTAATTCCATTCCAAATCTGATCTAAATATCTAGTTCTCACAACTGAAAAGAACTGTTGTTTATACCATCACAGATTTTCTATTTGCTTCCAGAGAGAGAACTATGGAGAGTGAATGCAGATAGAAACATACTGTTTTTACCTTTTTATTTTCTTTCTCATGGTTTTTCCCTTTTGTTCTGATTTTTCTCTCCCAATATGACTTATGTGAAAAATGTAAAAAACAAACAAATAAAAAAAGAACGTACTTGGTATGACCTAAAAAGAAACTTTAAAATAATACTAATTTCATAGATTTCTAACATTACAAGAAATTTCTCATCTTCAGTTAAATTCTAAGAAAAAATATTTTGTAGTCTAATCAACTTACACCTAAGCATAATTTTATATATCTGGCTCCCAATAATTCCCCAAAATGCAATATCCATAGAATTTTTAAATTTTAAATAAACACATAAAGATCATGCTACCTTCACTAAGTAATTTTGCTGTATCCATGTCTTGAAAAGAAACATCTTCATTCAGTTGAAGAGGGCATCGAAACTTAAACATCTGTAGCAAGTAATTGATTCCATCAGTGAGGCACTAAAGTAAAGTAAAAAATTGTATGTTATATGCCAAGTCACAAAAATTTTAGACATTAACTTTGGTGGTTCATGCTCATTTTAATGGCATAAAGTCATTTTATCACTACGCAAAATGTCCATGATATAATAACACAAAACTAGCCATGGCAATTACTAAGAAAAAAAAAAAGTTAATGCTTCCATTAACAAAAAGACTGCACCCAGCAAGACCTAATTCTGTTGAATATTGACTTTCTAGATTTATTGCTAGGTAAGATCCTTTCCTGATAATTGCTTCTAAACATATATAGCAATTACATAAATATTTGATGGCATTAGCCATCAAGACAACAAGCACTCAGGAAAAGGTTTTGTTTGTTCACATTAACAACACTTGGCACATTCCTTAAATTAACAAAACCACACAATCCTAGAACTGAAAGAGACATTGAGATCACTCAATAAAGTTCCTTGACTATCCTACTTCCTCCACATAGCCAGACTAATCCAGACTAAATCCAGACTAAAAAACGCATTCCAAGTGGAAGACTTTACAACCTCCATAAAAAATATCGATATTTAAATGTCAAAAAAATTGTTATTTATTGCCCATCGAAATCCTGATTGTTATACTATCCATTTCTTCTTCTCTTTCATTAGAACCACTAAAAAGGACTTGAAAAGTGGATAAATCTTATTTAGTCAAGCATGTTTGGGCCTGACTAAAATATAGGCATAAAGATTAATACATTTTACTTATAATAGAAAAAAAAAGAAGTATACTTGAAATTGATCATCAACACCATACAATATATCCATAATGACAGACAGCTTTTTACCTTTTTAAGCACATCTGTATTTGTTGATTGCCACTCTCCTCTTTCTGTGATAGTATGGCAATACATATAGAGTAAAGCTCCTCTTCTCCAATAAAGGCATTCTAGTAGTTCTGTACCAAGCATATCAGAGTGCTGAAAGAAAAGCATTATTGAATGAAGAAATTTTAATTTTCACATGGCTTACAATTTTTTTTAAATCAACCAAATTTTACATCAACACTTGTACTTCATAGTGTTAAACATGCAAAAAAAGCATTTTGCACAATGGTAAAATATGGAGTACTCATTCACTTTAAAGAAGAATTATTCTTACTAAAATATTTGCAGCAAGTTTTTCTAAGGTAGCTTTTTCCAAAACTAATTTGTAAATGGAATACTTTGGGGCTTGAAATATTTTCAGAAAAACTTATAAGTGATAGAGCAAGAGGTCTGGAAGAATAAGATCACCTCTGATCTAAAAGTAGGAACAGTAGTTGTTCCATTTCCATACATGCCTCTTTGTCTATGAAATATTAATTGGGAAAATATCATTAATATAAGCATTTTCCTATAGAACTGTATAGAATAGAATGCCAACTCTGTGCAATAAAGTTGGAGATACATCCTTAAAAACTTAAAATACACTTCTGTATTTTATACTTAATTATATACTCAACTTTTCAGGAACTCATCCCTTGCCTAAAATGTAGTGTGTTATCATTATTTATGTATTCCAACTCCAATGAAATATATCATTGTTTACTTATTTCAGTTCCTCTGAAATAAAGTAATGAAATATGTGACCAATGATAACACACTACATTTTAGGCAAGGGATGAGTTCCTGAAAAGTTGAGTATATAATTAAGTATAAAATACAGAAGTGTATTTTAAGTTTTTAAGAATGTATCTCCAACTTTATTGCACAGAGTTGGCATTCTATTCTATACAGTTCTATAGGAAAATGCTTATATTAATGATATTTTCCCAATTAATATTTCATAGACAAAGAGGCATGTATGGAAATGGAACAACTACTGTTCCTACTTTTAGATAAGAGGTGATCTTATTCTTCCAGACCTCTTGCTCTATCACTTATAAGTTTTTCTGAAAATATTTCAAGCCCCAAAGTATTCCATTTACAAATTAGTTTTGGAAAAAGCTACCTTAGAAAAACTTGCTGCAAATATTTTAGTAAGAATAATTCTTCTTTAAAGTGAATGAGTACTCCATATTTTACCATTGTGCAAAATGCTTTTTTTGCATGTTTAACACTATGAAGTACAAGTGTTGATGTAAAATATTTCAAGCCCCAAAGTATTCAAAGCCTCAGACAAATTTTTTAAAAATAATCTATTTTAAATGAAACCTGAGAGGCAGTATGGCTTAGTGGATAAGAGTATTGGACTTAGTATCAGAAAGACCTTGGTTCAAAATCAGCCTGAAATACTAAATAAGTGGCCTTGAGCAAATCCCTTCACTACTTTTAAGGATTTTCTCAAAGCAGGATATTTTTATGTTAGCTATAAAAAGACATTCAATAAAATGATTATTAAAAAAGAAAACTACTAATTAGCATTCTTTGTGAGAAAATAAAGAATACTAAATTTTGCAAAATAATGAATAATCATATTTTTAAAAATTAAAAAATGGTTTTAATGCATTTTTGTTTTACTAATGTTCTAAAATCTGTAAAATATAAAAATGAGAAACTTGCAATATAACCTTCTTCATTTTTCTTAGCATTTTACATTTTTAAAAATTTAACTTAATTTTTTTTTGTTAACAAACTTTTATTTTCTCTCCTCCCTATCCCCCCTGCAAATAATTAAAACAAGTTTAAAATAAAACTCCTATAAGAAATAACATTCAAGTGAAACAAATTCCTATGCTGGCCATGTCCAAAAATATGTCTCACTTTGTATTTTATAAGGCCATCATCTCTCTGGTAGGAGGTGGGTACAGTGCTTCAGCTCTATCCTCTGGAATGCTTTGTCACTGCATTGATAAAAGTTCTAAAATCTTTCATTTTGCTTTTATCACTCTGTCATCATCGTATAAATGGTTTTTAATCCTATTCTTTACCAATTCATGGTGAAACTAGGTGAGAGGACAAAATTCTTGACCTTGAGGGAAGACCCTCAGTTCAAATCCTGTCTCAGACACTTTATATTTGTGTGACTCTGGGCAAGTTACCTATTCTCTCTAAATCTCAATTTCCTCATCTGTAAAATGAGGACATTAATAGCATGTACTTCTTAAGACTGTTATTAGGAATGAGAATAGATGTGTGTGTGTGTGTGTGTGTGTGTGTGTGTGTGTGTGTGTGTGTATATCTTTTGCTAACCTTAAAGCATGATATAAAAGCTACCTGTTATTATTCATGCATTTATAATCTATAATCTTTTCTATCCTTTTTCAGGGAGAGTAATCCTATCTCAAGAGCAGAAAAAAAGTTTCTTTCTTGTTCTTCTAATTTCTTTATAAGAGCATTGGTCTAAGTCATGTATTGATTTGGAACTTATCTTGGGGTGAAATGTTAGTTTAGACCTAATTTTTACCAGACTTTTTTCCCAGTAATTTTTGTCAAATATTGAATTCTTATCCTAATAACTGGGTTCTATGAGTTTATACAACACTCTACTACTGATTTTGTTTGCATTTATGTGCTACGTATCTAATCTGCTCTGCTGACCAACCTCTCTAGATTTTAACTATAAACAAGTCATTTTGATAAATATTGTTCTGCAGTATAATTTGAGACCTGATGTGGTCTTCTTATTCAATCTTTACTCAAAATAGAATACATGACATAAGGAGAAGAATAATAAAAGTTAAGGATTATCCATGTTTCAATATAGTTCAGAGTAGCTCTATACTCACTTTTGCATGCAGATTAGTTTCTTTAATTACAACTTCTGGTTCTGAAAGAATAGTGATTAACTCTTTTACTTTTGGTAAAGAAGTGTCTTCTGGAAAATCTTCATCTACCAACTTATTCTCTTCATAATATGTCATGTCCAATATAGCCTGCAGAAATGGGAGGGGAGTGGAATGGGAAGAAAATATTTAATTAAGAAATTCAAACCCAAAAGGATGATTTTTCTAAATGTGTGATGTGCATCATGAGTTGATAACTGATGAGGAGAAACTGACTTAAGGAAAAACAAATGGAGCTAACATATTAGGCAGAGATTTTGTAATCAAAACCATCCATTTCATATTCCATAATCTTTTCTATCCTTTTTAGAGAAAGTAATAATACAGTAATAATTTCTCCATAAAGCAGCTATGTAAGCCCCTTCTGACTGAGAAACAAGCCTTAGTCCATAAAAAGTTCAGATTAATAAGCATTCAGTTCCTATCATATGTAAACACTGATTGCACTGGGCAAGACATGAACTCAAGTGGTCTCTACATCTCTGGACATTTAATTTAATGAAGAATAAGACTCATATAAATATCAACAGTATAAAGTAATACCTGAAAAGTTATCAAAGAGGTTTACTACAATTCAACACCTAACATTTCCACTGGTGGGCTAGAAATCCCCCAATTTGTATATTCCTCTACCACTCTAAACTGCATAAGAAGGTATTAAGAAATGAGTGTCTCTGTGTACCTTTGCACATCAAAACTGATTTAAGTTTCCTAGTTAATGGTTTTCTGCTTTTCACTGTGATCCTCTATCTAAATAAATCTTCAAAAGCTGACATTCTGCATCCATCTGTTGTAATCTCTTCCTCTTCTAGTCTCACTTTTCATAGAATTCTAGACTAAGCACTGCAATAAATCTTAGAAGACTAATTCAACTAGTCACATTCAGAGTTCTTTCCTTTAAATTTTCATACCATCTTGATTTGGGTACAGTTAATTTTAATCTTCCTTTCCCTTCTCTCTTTCTCTTTCCCCCTCTTTTTTTTTTTTTTTTCCGTAGCTATGTTTTCTTTTTTTTATTTCTGCCTCTCTCTCTTTCCTTTTCATTAAAGGATCTGAATACAAGAAGGAGAAATGTAAAGTACTAAATTTAAGTCAAATTTGGATAGTTAGGTCTTCATGAAAACATTTAATCTGTTTTTAGTTCCTTAAAAGAAAAAAATTTTCCAATTAAAATTGAAATAAATGCTTATATTTAGTTATTATATATGTTTATATATACACAGGAAAGAACTACCTCCACTTTCTCATTACTCATTCATTTTTCAATCCCTTACAATCAGGCTTCCACTTTAGTAAAAACTGCTATTAAAAAAAAAAAAAAGCCAAAAACTGGTGGTCTCTTAAATGAAAATGCTTTACCTTCCTTGACCATTCCCTGTAACTTCTACAGCATTTATCTATTTAACTCTTCCTTCTTGATCTCTCTTTATAAAGAGATCTTGATTTCTTTATTTCCCCCTTTGCCCTAAACATAGTATTCTTCCCTTCCCTCTCCTCTTCTGTGTTGGGTTCTACTCTTCCTTTAAAAAAAAATACACATTTCTTTGACTCAACAGTCACTTTCCAACACACTATACAATATGTTCCTTGAAGACAATTAAACAATACTCCCAAATAGTATGATTGCTATATAAATTTCTCCACACCTCAAAACTTCTAAACTAAATATTCCCTATTTCTACTGTTGACACCACGACCACCTTTCAGTTTCTGAAGCTTAAAACCTGAGACACCATGGGCCTTCCCTTCTCCATTGCATCTAACCACCTATTAAACCTTGTCAATTCTAGCTCCACAGCTCTCCCCTCAAACCACCATTTTATTTTAGATTCTCATTTTTCTCATCTGGACTCTTTCAAGCTTCTCCTACCTGATTTTGTTGCTTCCAGGTGTCATCCCACTGCTTTAACTTTTCTTACCAAAGCTGCCAAAAAAAAAAAAAAAATCTTCCTAATATTAAGAACTCTATAATTCTAAAGACCCAAAATCCCAATATATGTCACTCTCTTGCTAAAATCATTCATTAGCTCTCTACTGACTAAATCTCCTTAGCCTAATATTTAAGGCCTTCTACTATCTGGCTCTAACTACTTCTTTTGTTTTATTTCAATTCCAGTTGAAGCAAAATACTACTGTTCATTGAATCTGACAAGTCATCTCCAGACTTTGAGCATTCCCCACAGGCTGTCAAGTACACTACCTCACTATCGCCTTGGACACTCATTCTTTCCCATGACTTCTATGGCATTCTGAATAAGAAAGAAAAATATAAAGTACTAAATTTAAGTCAAATTTGGACAGTTAGGTCTTTATGAAAACATTTAATTTTTAATTATTGGGCTAGGGGCTGGCGGTATACCTACCTGGCGGTATACCTACGGTTTCAGTTCCCTCAATTATAAAATTAGGGGTTTGGTACTAGATGGTTGTTAAGGTCCCTTCCAAGCCTAACTCCTCCAATCATATGATTCATTCATCTCTGAGGAGTTCTGATCCACAGTCACACAAATGCAATTCCTACAATTTAGGTATGCTGCCTCTGAGTGGAGGCAGTATGCCACAAATACCTCAACCAAGCAGTAATAAAACAACATGTGTGTCTAGATAGAATACTTAAATCCCCATAGATTCATAGTCCTGAATTTCTCACCCACTTTATAAAAAAAAGTGATTAAAATAGTCAAATAAAACATTTTTAAAAAAGATCAATACAGATAATAACAAATCTTTTTAAAGATAAATCTTTCAGTGAAAAAAAAACTATACTCCTTTGATAGTGTGTCTTCCTTTTCTTACCTTTTCTAACTTCTTAATATTTTAGTCTAATTATAAACTTATATATAAAACAATTAGAATATTCTGTAATAAGTGACTCTAAAACTTGAAATGCTATAAAAGCTTTTGGGTCATTTGCTCCCAACTTTAAGTATGGGCATTATGACTTTAGTATAATTTTAAGATACCTTCCACAGTCTGATCTCCCTTTTTTGCCATAAAGTTAAAAAAAAAAAAAAAAAAAAAAAAAGGAAAGAAAACATTTGTTACTCTGCTTCGTAAAGAGGTATGGCATGATATAGTTGAACAAACAGCTCCAGCATTTGCTTACTATGTACCTTGATAAAATTACTTAACCACTCTAAATGTTGATTTCCTCATTTGTAAAGTTAAGAAGATCAGATTGTATGGTAGCAGTTGGCATATATTACTCTCTTGCAGATATCTCATTTGATCCTCACAACCCAGGGGAGGTAGGCAGATGAAATATTATTTTATGGAGAAAAAAATAAAAAGTAATTTGGGTGGGAACACTACCAACAACTTTCTATCTCAGTGCTTCTCTGGCCCTTCTCAATGCCTGAAATGTACTTTTTCCTCATCTCTTCCTCACAGAATTCTTTTCTTCCTTCCTTAAACATCTTCTACATGAAGGCTTTCTTGATCTTCTTAATAGGCAGTGCCTTCCTTTTCAAACTTTCTGAAATTAACTTTGTATTTCTTCTTTTTATATTTACTCTCTATATACTTATATATGTATGTTGTCTTCCCAAAAAGAACATAAGCCCCATAAAAGCAGGACTGTTTCATTTATTGCTAGGTATTCTACTAGCACCTAGCCCAATATCTAGCATATAATTAGGTGCTAAATAAATGATTACTGATTGACTGATTAGAAAAGGTCTCAGGCAGGAGACGACATTTGGGCAGACA
Source organism: Antechinus flavipes (assembly GCF_016432865.1). Classification (NCBI taxonomy): domain Eukaryota; kingdom Metazoa; phylum Chordata; class Mammalia; order Dasyuromorphia; family Dasyuridae; genus Antechinus; species Antechinus flavipes. Next base: position 126,793,187 of record NC_067398.1, on the reverse strand, counting down.
CTTGAGTGAAATTGTAGAAATAAGGGTAATAATGAGCAAGGTGTGAGATGGAATGGAATGTACAAGAGCAAGAGCAAGTAAAGGCTACTTTAACTGAAAGGAAAATTATGTGAGGGGGAATAATAAAGAATATATCTAAAAAGATCAATTAGAATCAAAATGTGAAAAGCTTCAAGTGCCAAACAGAAGACTTTGTATAAAAAACTATGGAGATAGTGAAGCTTTTTTAAGAAGTAAGGCCAGGTCCTATGCTTTGAGGGTTTTTGTTTTTTGTTTTTTGTTTGTTTTATTTTGGGGGGGTGCAGAACAAAGCTATCTTTAACCTCCCTCTCTAATGAAAAGTGCTAGAAATTATTTTTTGTTCATTTCCCACATCAATTCCCATCTTACATAGAAAATACTTAACAAACTATTTCCATATAATAAGAGCATTTGGACAAGCAAAATGAAACATAAATTTTGACCAATTAATTAGCTTCAGCTAACACTTGAACACATATATACATATCCACCATCCCCACTACACAAGAAGTTTATTTTAACAAATTAATCTACCTGTGTGTAAAGCTTTATAAGAACTGATGGATTCACATTTTCTTCATCTTCTTCACAAAGGACTTTTAATTTCTCAAGAGAAGTAGAAGCCTGAATTAAAAATATATCTGTTAAGAAATGAGTACAATGGTTATTCAGTATCTTTGCCAAAACAATTTTTAAAAACCTATCTTAATTATCTCCCAAAAGTATTGTTTTATAGTTTATCTTCTGTAATAGGATTACCACTAGTTCCACCTTGTGCTTTAAAGATAATATTGGTAGCAAAACATTTCAAATTTTGCTTCTTCTTGTAGGTCTGGTATTTTCTGCAATATTTCTTTTATAATATTATCCCATTTTAAAATGTTTAATAATCATAGTTAAAAGTTTAATAGCATTTTAATAATTACATTTGATGATTTAAATTTAAAAGTAATAAATTTCTCTTACAACTCAAAACCATCTTCTGCCGGGCTATATAGATGATCAAATAAAAACCTTTACTAAATTTCCTTAGGAGATATATAAATATATAAATAGCACTTTTATTAACTTCTTTTTCAGTTTTAATGTAACCATTTTTCCTTCAAAAAAACTACAGGAGAAACAAATTAGTATAATGCCTTTGTGATGTCCCTCTCAATAAAGCTATTTCTTCATTCTATTCTACCTTAATTTTTCTTTGTTTCCCTAACAACATTCCCTTACCTTATTCCTTTTCTTGCTATTCTATATATCCCTGCCCATTCATCCAAGGTTCCTAGGAATAAAATGGATACTATGGGCCTCTAAGAGTAAATGATGACTGATGGGAGAAAGGCAAGACTAAGTCTAGCAGTCAGTAGTTCCCTTGTTATCTCTGGACATAAACATTTACATTAATGACACCTTTGTTATACATTTTGATATCTTTGAAATATACATTGTGTGATTAAAAATCATAAATAAAAAAACTTTTGGAAACATAAGAGTGTACTACTTAAAATACATCACTACCAACAGGAGTTGATATATGAATGTGTAACAATTCAGAATAAAAATAATTTAGTACTGAATTTCTATTAATAGAAGCAATTTATCACTGGATTTCACATAAACGATTATAATTCAAATTTCAAAAACTAGTAAATGGGAAAAGGACACTAAACCAAATTATAAGAAATCAATTAAAATCAGATTTATTTAGCTTAAACATATAATCAATTGAAACAAATTTCTCAGCCCTTCCATAAAATGGAAAAGGCTAGGCTTTTTCCTTTCTTTCAAAATGACTTCTAGCTTTGAAAAATACCATTGGCAGACAATTATAGTTAGATTAAACTGTTCTTGTTGATGCTAGATAATGATGTAGTTACTGAATTCAACAATTAAACATCCATTTGGCACCTAATGGAGTGAGTCAACATTTATAGTTTATTATGTTCAAGGCTCTGTGCTGAAGATTGAAAAGTCATCAGTAAATGAAGGGGTTTAAATCAATCTCTAAAGTCTTTTCCAGCTCAATTATAATCCATCTGGGCCAAACTTCTGCTTCAGCTGAGCCATCACAACCACTCCCATTTAAAGACTAGTAAGTTGGATAAATTCCTAAACTCTTAGTTCTGAAGAAAAGGCACATTGAAAATCTTTCAGATAAGTGATTCTTAATTTTTTTGGTATCATGGAGCCTAATGGCAGTCTAATAAAACCTAAGGACCCCTTCTCGGAATGTTTTTAAATGCCTGAAAATTATGTATATATGTGTATATATTCATACAAATATATGAATTGTTGCTATTGAGTCACTTTCAATTGTGCCCAACTCTAGTGACCCCAATTGGGGGTTTTTTTAAGCAAAGATACAGAAGTGATTTGCCATTTTCTTCTTTACCTCATTTTGCAGATGAGGAAACTGAAGCAAACAAGGTTAAATAACTTGCCCAAGGTCACACAGCTAATAAGTATCTGAGGCTGGATTTGAATTCTGGAAGACTCATCTTTCTGACTTCAGCCCCACCGCTGGGTCACCTGGTTCCCCTATCTTTATAATATGCATATACGTGTATATATACACACATTTGTATAGTTATATAAAAACTTGAATAACGTATAATTAAAGTTTACACAGATATATATATATGTCATGTGCATATGTACGTGTGTGTGTTTATATGTTTCTCTAGTGTGTATGTATGCTAATTTTTTCCCATCCAAGTCCTCGGATAGTCCGTGGACGCCCGGTTAAGATCCCCCGATTTAGGCCAAAGCTTTCATTTGCGGCCCAAAAAAATAAGTGACTCATCAAGGTCACAGTGCCAGTGGGGACAGGGAAGTGTAGTCTGGGAGGCACCTGGGGCGCCGAGTTCCGTAGGGTTTCCGTCACTGATGACGAACTAGCCCTGCTCCCCTCGGCTCCCTCCAGCTTCATCCCCTTTCTCCGACTCCTCTCCCCTCCCCCGCCTCTCACCGTCTCCGCCGGCCGCGTCGCGGAGCGGCAGGAGGCGAGCCAGGGCCCAGTTCCCTCGGTATCCCATCAGGCGGGCCACGCTACAGCCCTCCCCGATGGCAGCCATGACGACCCCGCGGCTCTGGAAGGGGCGCCTGGCGTGAGTCCGTCACGCGGCAGGGGCGGTGACCAGCGAGGATCACCTGATCTGCATGGGAAAGGAGGGCCGCAAGCGCCAGGGGACGGGGAGAGGAGGAAGAGGAGGAGAAAAGAAAGCTTGGACCCAAGCCTAGAGAAGGTCAAACCCGTCCCGTACCGCCCCATTTTCCCCCCACTCCCTTTCCACCCAACCCAAGCAAGCCCCAGGGGCTTCTCCGGACTGAAACGAGAGCCGAATGGCGGAAACGCTAGGACACACCCCCTCCCCGCCTTCTCCTCTCCACCAATAGAAAACCGTTTCTAGCTCCACCCTAATCCTGACCCTATCAAAAGGCTGCGATGGCCAGAAAAGAGGCCATGAGGTAGTTGGACCTCTGCAGCCTGGCTGGAGTTAGGAAACCACGCCCAAAGCATGAAGTTGTCCCCGGGCCCTGCAGAAAATCTGCTGCAAGAGTAATACAAAAAAGCGCGGCCCTGCTGAGACTCTGTGATAATTACATTAATAGTAACTGAAATGTAGTACTTGAGGTTGCAAAGAGCCTTACAGATATTCTCATTAATAACAGTAACAGTTAACATTTATATAGTACTTATTATGTACCAAGCACAGCTCAAAGCCTTATAGATATTATCTCGATTGATCTTCACATCAACCCTGGAGGCAGATGCTATTGCTATCCTCATTTTACAATTGAGGAAACGGAGACAAACAAGTTAGTATCTGAGGTCGTATTTGAACTCAAGTCTTCCTCAAATCTATCTCTGCCCATCTGTCTATCCACTGCACCACTGTTGGGATACTTAGGTCAGTACTCAAGGACGCACTCAAGTTTCAGAGCAGGTATAGACCTGAAAACCTAGTAATCATAACCATAATTATAAAATATTATAATACATTATTATATAAAACATAATAACATAGTTTTAAAGCTCTAATATGTATGATTTGTTTCTCATGAGAATAGAAGGAAAGGAGTAAGGAAAAAAGGAAGAAAGAAAGGACTGATTTATTAAAGATCTATGTGCTAGACAATGTGGTAAGCACTTTACAAATATTATCTTAAATGATTCTCACATCAACCCTGTAAGATAAGTGTTAGTATTATTCCCTTTTTATTGTTGAGGAAGCTGAGGTAGAAATTGTGACCTGAGACTCCAAGACCAGTGCTTTATCTACTTTCAACCCTTAGGTCACATGTAGGTGCTATTAACCCCATTTTTCAGGTGAGGAAACAGGCTGAAAAAAGGTTGAGTGATTTGTCCAGGGTCACACAGCTATTAAGTACCAGAAGCTAGATTCAAACTAGTCAACAAATATGTTTTTAGTAGATCTTCCCTGTATTCTGTAGTGCCTTATGTTCTAGTAGGGCTGTAGAATAATGCTATTATTTATATTTGCACTGTAAGATTTACAAAGCTCTTTCTAAATTACTACCTTGTGAATTAGGCATAAGACACTCTACCAGACTCCTAAGAGCTTACAGTCTGATTCAAGAAACAAGGAAAATTGTACTGTATTTTAGTCTTGTATTTAGTTGACACTAGAAAAAAAATTTGTTAAATTAAACAAAGATCATAAGAGCTAAAAAAGTCCTTAGAATTCATCCAGTATAGTTAATAGGGTTACAGATTAAGGAAAGGCGACTCAGAAAGTTTGCTCAAAGCCACAAACTCAGTAAATGGTATCCAGAAAGTTTACTCAAGGACACAAACACAACAGGAAGTAAATGGCAAAACTGAGACTGAAGCAGATCTCTCTTTTTTCCTTTCTCTTTTTTCCCTTCTCCTGTCTCCTTTGACTTTTTACCCAAAGCTGATTCTTCTACAGCTATCCAAAAATCCCCTTTTCTGTGTGTGCTCTCTTAAAACTTCCTTTCAGTTCTCAGATAAAATAACCAAAGGTCAAATCAAAGGGCAACCACACCTTCACTCCTATCCAGGAATTTCATATGTAGATCAGTCACTGATGGTAAGAACAGCCAGAGTCAGTATCACTTACAGTGATTTCTTTTTTTGCCTTTTTGTTGTTGTTGTTTGTTTTGTTTTGTTTTGTGTTAAATAACTGTTGTTTACATTAGACATTTTCAAGTGATAATATCAAAGGGGTTATTCTTTTCCTATGCATTATTGATAGACACAGTGTCAGAGGTTCCAGGTTCATGCTGGCTCTGCTGTCTACTACCTATGTGACAAATCACAGACTTACTCAGACTCTCTGGTCCTCTACATTCCTCAATGTAAAATAAGAGGGCTGGCCTACATGCTCTCTAAAATTTCTTCCTGCCCTAAATATATGATTCTATAACCACTCATTTCTTTAGCTCTATGACAAGTACCAGAAAAAGCAACAAATATTCATTGTCTCTCCCTATTTATTCATCTGTCAAAGTGATCTTCTTCCAAAGTTCAGGTCTTTAATACATCCTTCCCTTTCCCCCTTCCATTCAATAATATGTACCAAACTTTTCTTATTTGATTTCACCTTCACAATATTGCTGGTCTCTCAATTTCTTCCTCTCCTCTCTCTTAAAGATTTTTCTTGAAGCATGACTACCACATCTACCAAAACATTGTCATTTCATTGAGAGCTCCTCTTCTCCCTCCCTCTAATTTCACATCACTTAGATCTCTTCTGTCACCAATCTCTTCCTTCACCTGTCCCATAGGAAAAAAAGCAGCTTTTTTTTTTTTTTTTTTGCCACGGCAAGTCCCTCTAGATGCTTATAGGGACCTCATTCCATCCTGCACCAGATTGTCTTCTCCATTTCCTATCTTCTCACTTACCTTCAATCTCTCCTTATTAGTTGGTTCTTTTCTGTTGACTAAAAAGATGCCCATGTTTTCCTTATTCTCAAAAAAACCTCATTCAATCCATTCATACCCACAAGCTAGTGTTTCATAGATCTTCTCTTTCTTCTTTTTAAACGCTTTGAGTAAGCTATCAAAAATCCCTGTCTTCATTTCTTTACTAATCCCTCTTTTTTTAACCCTCTGTAGTCTGGCTTCCTATCTCATCATTCAACTGAAATAACTGATCTTTCCAAAGTGACCAATAGTCTTTTTTCAGTTTTCATCCTTCTTGACTTCCTTACAGCCTGTGGCTCTCTAGATCACTCTCTTTTCCTTGAAATTCTCTTCTAAGTTTTCATGATGCTGCTCTTTTTGGTTCTGCCTGAACCAGTCTCTTTTGCTCCAAGTCATGACCACTAACCACAGATACCACAGGGTGGTTTTAGATTCTTTTTTCCATCAATACTATTTCACTTGGTGATCTTATCAACTCTCATAATTTTAATTATTATGTCTATACTAATAATTCTCAAATCTATCTATTTAGCCCTAACTTCTCTGATAATTGATCTCACATCTCTAAGAACCTATTAGACATCTCTCAACATACCCCAAACTGAACGCAATATTTTTCTTCCAATATCCTTTCACTTTGGAACTTCCTTATTAGTGTCAAATATACCACTAGACTTTTAGTCCATCAGGCTCCCAAATTAGATGTCATCCTTGAATGTTCATTCTCTCTTAACCTATATATATATATACAATCTGCTGCCATTTACTATCTATTTTACCTTCATTACATCTCTTGTATACTCCTTCTTCTCTCTTTTGATACTGTTACCATTCTAGTTTGGGCCCTTATCACCTCAAACCTAGATTGTTGTAATATCCTGTTGAATCTTTGGAAATTTCAGGTCTTACCACATCTTCCTCCCCCCCATTCAATAAGTGCCAGTGACTCCCTATTACTTCCAAGATCAAATATAAATCCTCTCTTTCTCATTCAGAGTCCTTAACGATCTTTTCAGACCTTCTCACATTTCCCTATAGACTCCCAAGTAGGGTATTTCAGTGATCCATCGTGGTTGAGAACCTTCACTAGAGGGGCTCTTTTGTATCTAAAGAATTATATGAGAGGTGAAGAGAAGGACTCTGGGAAGATGGCAGAGTAGGTCAGAAAATTTCAAGCTCTCCAAATTTCCCCCACAAACGACCAAATTGCACCTCAGGGTGAACATAGACTGGTAAAAAAATAAATAAGATGGGAGCAGAAAAGGGTCTTCCTGGAACAACCCAAGAAGACCCAAAGAAAAACCTTAGGACTAAGGTTTACCCAATCTGAAGTATAAATATCTCCAGACTATCTCCATAGAAACAGCAAGAAGGGATCCCTAGGGCTAGCTGAGTTCTTAGGTAACCTCAGCCTGAACCACAGGAACTTTCACCTCCCAGGGTCTGAGTCCAAGAAGACTGAGGGAACCTCTGCTGATTAGGAATGCCAAACCCAGTTATATTGCTGAGACATGACCTTAGGCAAGAAGGAACTAACATATCCAGTGAATGCAGAAGTAGTAGGGCAGGGGTACTGCTGGCACATGTACAAGGGTGGAGTTTTTGGTTTGGGGTTCTAGAACAGAAGAGAAAAGTGAAGCAAAGTCAGAGGCACCATCCTCTCCTACTGCAGGATTAAAAATGCTTGCACTAACAGTTCTCATTAAAAAAACATTGAACAGGCAAAGGAGAAATAATCCAAACATAGAAACTTACTATGAGAACAGGAAAGACTGGGGTTCATCTTCAGAGGAGAACATTGAAATAAAAAATGCCTCTCCTACCCCAAGAACTAAAGTTAAATGGCTACCTGCTCAGGCGGAATTTATAGAACTCAAAAAAGGCTGAAAATCAAATGACAGAGATTGGGTGCGGGAAGGGGGAATACATACATACATACGTATATGTGTATGTATATGTATATAAAAGAACTATCCAAGAAAAAGAAAAGTATGAAAAGAAAGTCAATCAACTAGAAAAGGAGATCTAGCAGAAAGTAGAAAATGCTTCTTTGAAAATTAGAATTGAACAAGAGGAAACCAGTGAAGCTGTAAGAGACTAAGAAATAACAAAACAAAGTATAAGGAATGAACAAATGGAAAATAATGTAAAACATAAGAAAAACAACTGACCTAGAGAACAGATCAAGAAAACATAAGAATAAGTGGACAACCTGAAAACTATGACTAAAAAAAAACCTTGACACAAAAATGCAAGAAATAATCAAAGAAAATTATCCTAAAGTGATAGAACAAGAAGGAAAACAGATCCTATAAGGAAAACACATAGGATCATTTTTCTCCTATCCTCAAAAAGTCCTTACTTGATCCATTCATTCATATACTATATGGAAATATATTTTATATGTTTTCTCTCTTTTTTGTAGCTAAATTCTTTGAATTGGGCCATCTATAACATCATCTCCTCTTTCTATGACCATAAGTGATGGAGTATATGTATTGATAGAGATAGTTCCCTATATCAGTGAAGTCACAGGTCCAATCCAAATGTATGAGTATCGATTGGGAGATATATATATAATAACAGAAAAATGCAGATGGAGAAAGCAATAGAGATAGATATAGATTAGTTAAATAATATAATTCAAATTCTGGACTAAGTATAGAATAGAAAGTGCACAAAATACCACATAAGATGTCTTGTCCCTATCTATGAAGACACTCACCTTCAGGTTCCATGGGTAGACTCTCTGGTGCCCTCGTCTGGTCAGTAATTGCTTCTCCTTTCCCCTATCTTGACTAAGCCCTTCAACCAGCCTTATGGTGACAAACACAGGCTTTTCCTATCCATTGAAAGAGGTACTTGGTGGAAAGTGCAACAAGGAGAACAAAAACACACTTGTCAGATTAGTAAAATTATTGAAGGAGAAAGTGACAAATGTTGAAGAAGATGTGGAACAAATTGGGACAGTAATTCATTGTTAGTGGAAATGTGAACTGATCCAACCATTTGGGAAAGTAATCTGGAATTATGCTCAAAATTTTATTAAAATGATACTCATTCACCCAGAAAATTGCAGTTCTATTTCTCGAGATAATTACTAGAAAAGTAAAAGAATCTAAATGCTTTAAAATGTTTAAAGTGTCTTTCTTTATAGTAACAGAGAACTGGAAAATGTAGGTCTATCCATCAATTGGGAAATGTCTGAACAAGTTCGTGGTATATGATTGTGATGGAATACTATTGTGCTTTAAGAAATTGTGGACTTGATGATCTTAGAAAACCTGGATAGATTTGCATGAAATAACGAAGTATGAAATGAGCAGAATCAAGAGAATGTTGTATGTAATAACATATAGTTTTAAGAATAACTTTGAGTGACCAAGTCAGTTTGACTATTATAAATACCCAAATTAACTATAAAAGATACATGAAGAAAGATACTATATGCATTTGGAGAAACAGCTGATAAGTAGAAGTATGTATATAATGGCTTTACACATATATGTATTTGTGCCTAATAATAATCATCTTCAGATCAGGTGGGAAGTTAAGAAAAAAATTGGGAGGGGAAGGAAGAAAGTTACATGGTAACTTTATTACATAATTAAAAGGAGTAGTAAGTTATACATAATAGGTTTGCAGTTTCATGTACAAATTATCTTTTTTTCTATTCCACTATGTATGGGAATGTCTATTTCTTGAGTTCAAAATAAAATGAATTAAATTTAAAAAATAAAAGGAATGAATCTGAAGAACAAAAACAAAAAAGACCTTAATTTGTTGGAATCTATGCTGAAAGCAACATGAAGACTTGCAGCCAGCTTTGTGATGCTGAGCTATATGATCTCCACATAGTAGAGAACCCAGATAACAGTCCAGGGCAATAGAATGAAGCCAACTTCATATGAAGATCATGTGAGAACTACTTAAATAAACTTGGGACTTTCAGTTCAGAGGAAGTTTTGATATACTATAATCATCAGTTACATTGAAAGCATCAGGTCTGAAATCAGGAAAACATGCATTCAAATCTAGCTTCAGACAATAATTAACTACGTGTCCTGGGCATTTCATTTGATCTGTCTACCTCAATTTACTAATCTGTAAAGCAGGGATTTGTAATAGAATCTACCACCCTGGGTTGTTGTAACAATCAAATGAGAAAATACTTGTAGAGTGCTTAGCACAGTCCCTGGCACATGCTAAACACTGTAAAAATGTTAATAATTATCATTGTTACCTATTAATTGATAATCAGTCAATAATCATTTAAGTGATTACTACAAGCATCGTGCTAAGTAAGCATTGGGAGATAAAGATGGGAATTGGATCTATAATTTCATTGGTATAGAAAACCTCCAGGTGTGGAAACTCCTACCAATTTCTGGTCAGCCTCTTACCTACACCATAAAGAATTACCAAAAGCACTAAGCAATTAAGTGACTTTTCTAGAGACAAACAATCAGGATGTGTTAAAGGTAGAACTTAAGCCCACATCTTCCTAGATTTAATCACCAAGTGCTAAGGATACAAAGAAAAGGATAAAGTTGTGGGATGACCCCGTATTTAAAATCAGCTGGAATCAGGAATTCAGGTTAAGGGGAAAATCTTCAATCTTTATTCTCAGTAGAGGTGAGGGGGGATTGCGATAGCAATATGGGCAAGAAGGATTACATAGCAATATGGACAGCTGTGACAGGAAGCCAGCTAGCAGAGGGGAATGGGAGGCGAAGGGCGGCCACGATAGCAATGTGAGCAGCTGTGTCAAGACGCCAGCCAGCAGTCTCTCCTTCCCCTTCCTTTTCCACTCCCCTGCCTCCACCCACCAAAAGTGTCATTTCCTATACAACACATCAGGACTTGCACAAAGTGTGGGTGGGGGCCATTCTTTCTCCAAGCATATATATTAGTAGAGTATGGTCCAATCACTATTTAGCCTCATGTGCTTGGGACCTCAGTGCATCAACTCGAACCTCAATCCATTACAAAGTTGCCCCTGTCTCAAGGAGTTTACACTTAATTGAAAGAGACAATGAATATCTTTCTGGTTCATATAAGATACAAAGTAGATACAAGGCAACCTTAGAGGGGAAGGCACTGTCTTCAGGTATTTTTAATCCTTGTCACATAAAGATGTCACTTAATTGTATTTGTGTCTGGATGGAAGAAGGCTGGAGAAGAATTAGAAGTATATATAGTAGCACAGGCTGCCATAGCAAAAAGTAAATTCCTGATCAATGAGTATATTCAAATGGAAGGTGAATGAACACTTGTGGGATGTTGAAAAGAACAATTGTACTTTTAAAAGTGTTGTGGTATCAAGGGAATTTACATGTATGCATAACACATATATACATAATAACATCATCATAACAACATACAATTTACATGGATACATAATAGATAATTGCTCAAAATATTTTGCTCAATCTATCAATAAGCATTTACTGAGTTATGTCTTTGTTAACATAAATTCAAAAGCAGAAGATAGTCCCTGTCCACAAGAAACTTAAAAGTCTATAAGAGTGATACAGCATGTGCACAGACAAGCATATATGTGATATATACAAAATAAGTTTTGATAGGTTCTACCAAGATGGAAAGGGTATTAATATGGGCCAATGCTAGGCAGCATATCTGTTTACCAAGGAGCAAGATGGCTAAATTCAGAAAGGCTCATCACTTCATTAATTGCAGGATGATTAATTTTTCAGTAATTGCAATTCACAAAGATAATATGCTAAGTTACAGATGAGTTATGTGTGATCTATGTTGATAGCAGAGATTTTCTCTTTCTGCCTCTCTGTCTCTGTCTCTGTCTCTCTCTCTCTCTCTCTCTTTCTCTTTCTCAATTCCAGTTCCTTCAAGTCAAATACAAGGTTTTCTACAACAAAAATCTGTGTAAACTATTACTATAAATGGATTCAAGAAGGGCTTAAATCATTTCAAATATGTCATATCCAAAGGTAAGTTAAGGATGTTTAAAATAAAGTCCAAACTTCTCAGGGTTAGAAACAAACAAACAAACAAAAAAACTTGTCTTAATGTCTGATCTACCACAGCATTTCTAATTTTGCAATCTCTTCTTTCCTTTCCTTTCCCCTCACTCTAAGGAACAATGTGTCAGGTATGTGGGGTACAAAGGAAGGGCTGTCATTTTTGAGCAGGTGCAGTTTGCCAGGATAGGTGAGAGAACTACTATAGATTTAAGGAGAGGTTAGTATAAGGAGATCACTTATTTGATAAAGATGGCTCTTGCCACTAACCTTAAGGAATTACCTTTTTTTAATGGTGTCTTTCAATTGTATGAGCTCAGCTTTGTGTCAAACTCTTTTACCTTAGTCTTTTTCAAAATGTCAGAATGTCAGAGGGCAAACACTTTAGGATTATCTAATCAGATAACTATTTCACACACAAAATTAACCTAAACCCAGAGAGATTAAGTGATTGCCCCAGGTCATATGGTTCATAGATAGCAGAGTTTGGACTTAGGCTATGATTTCCTAATTTCCCTTTGTTTTCTTTTAATTATCTCTTCATAATTAATAATAATAATAATATCTTGTAAATCCTCTTCAACAAATGAAGGGGCTGAGGACAGAGGAATTATGAGTTAATATTCTTACCTATGGGCCTAAGACACTGTTGTGGGATTTGAAAGGGGAGAGGGAAGGATGTTTTATTTAAAGTGGGATCTTAAATTTAAATAAGCAGAATTTGAACCTAAACCCTAGAGAGTAAATAAATTAGTAGTAATAATAATAATAGTGATAATAATTCATAGACATAGCCCTCTAAGCTCATAAAGCACTTTTCTCACAGCAATTATATAAGGTAGATAGTGCAAATGTTGATATGCTCATTTTAAAGATGAGAAAATACAACTAATATTCATCAGAAAAGTTTTAAGCTAGAAGTGTCCTCAGGGAAAATTGAGGGTATAGAATTCGGACAAATGGATAAATTATATAGTCTAGGCTAGCATAGATAGTATTGAAGATATGAACTTTTTTCTCTACACAGACACTCTTGCCCCTATCTATAAAATCAGCAATTCATATTGCCAAAAATTAATCTTAAATTTAAACTATTTAAGTAAATCATCACCACAGATTTAGAGTACAGAATAAATAGGGATCCAATAAAAGAGAATCATCAGGGTAGGTAGATGGCATAGTGGACGTAGAACTGGCCCTGGAAATGTGGTGCCAAAGTTCCCTTTTAATGTCCTGATCCAGTTTCCTTAATTGTCCTATTCAGTTACTCTGCCTCAGGTAATAACCATTCCCTCTTAATGTTAGGATAAAGGTCTTATATCTTAGACCTTAAGCTATAATCATTCCCTCTTAATTTTTGATGGAATAAAGGTCTTTATCCATTTTAGATGTCATTAGAATATCAGGAGCCTCTCCATACCTCCCATTATATCATCCTGGTGCCTTCCCCCATTAGGTCATCCCCATCCAGGTACCTCCCCTGTTATGTCTTTGTTCTTGTTACCCTATAAAAGAATCTTGTATCTGACATTCATGGCTGGATTCTTTGAGATGATAGTGTCATTCAGCCCTGGGACCAAACCATGGATCCATTTGGTCCCAGTAAATCTCTCCCTTTTAAATAAATTATTAAATTGTTCTCAAATCTCTATCTTGCTCAGTTTCTCCAGCATTACAGAATCAGGATTACACGAGTTCAAATCCAGCTTCAGACACTTATACCCCAGACAAATTCCTTAGCCCTAATGGCCTCAAAAAAGAGTCTCCTGCTACTAGGAAAAAAAAAAAAAGTTTTGGCACTTAGTGGTCTACTAGCAGTCACCTGATGCTTTCTAATGTAGAAAGTCAGCTTGGTGTAATGACAGGGGTATTGGGCACTAAAAGGCATCAAAATTTAGATCAATGCAATGACCAGTCTTGGTTTCAGATGACTGATGATGGAATGTATCTTTCTCTCAGTAGAGAAATAGTAGACTACAGATGTGGAATAAGGCATACAATGTCAAAGATAGTCAATCTGTCAATTTGCTTAACTGCATTTTTTTGATACAGGGAAGGTTTTTTGAGGAGAGTGGTATTATTGGTAAACAAGAGTGATTTTTTAAAAAATAAACATTTCCTTCCCACCTAGAAGAAGGAGGAAGAGAAGACAAGAGAAAGAGAGGAAGGAAAGAAGGAAGGAAGGAAGAAAAAGAAGGGAGGAATGAAGGGGGGGAAAGGATGGAAGGAAGGGACAGAAAAGCAAAAGAAGGAAAGAGGGAAAGAGGGAAGAAGGAAAGGAAAAAAGTCACTGGACTTGGACTTAGAATCATAGGAATGATGTCTCTGATATGACAAAAAATTTCCACTGTACAACTTTCCTGTGATTTAAATATAGATCTCCCAAACTAGTAAAGCACTTGTCACTACTGTAGATGTTTTGCAAATTTGTAAACCCTCCACTTTCCATTTTATACCTAACTTCTCCATGCCTAATGACACTCTTTGTGAGAACAGGGCACTGTGCAAAAATGAGCTTTTATTATTGTTTTATCCTTCTTCCATTGGTTCTTTTTGTGGACAGCTCATTGATTTGTTTAGGTCTAAATGAGAAGTCCATTCATGTAATTCTCTTCATTCAAAATAATCAGAATAAACAGATTCATTTCAGCAAAAACAGTCAAACCAGTTCTGTACATCTTTAACAGCTAAACAGTGATATTATTGTTTAACATTTCACATTTCCAGGAGAACTATTTCTCAAGACTTTGCCAACATTTAACTTAATTTTCCTACAGTGCACATATTTGCAATAAATTTAAGTGCAAATCCATAGGTTAATTCACTGAGTTAGCTGTGCTACCTTATTTCTCTAATAGTAATGAGAATGTGTAGACTCTTGGCATGCAATCAGATTGCCTGGACTTTAAATGTCATTTAGATTTTTCCATGCCCAAGCATAAATAACAGCACTCGTTAGCTAAGAGGAAGGAGAGCAAATCAATTAAATCCACTATTTATTTTCAATTCAGCTTAAGATTTGTCACAAAAAAAAAAAAAAATTACTCAATGTAAGGCACTTTTCTGGGGCTATAAAGATGAAATAATGCCCTCAAAGAGTTTACAATAATAGGAATAACTCACATTTATTTAACTTTCCAGTACACAAAGTACTTTTCTTAAAATAACCCTGTGCAAAATAGACCATGCAGAGTTGTGTTGCTGGGTTTTTTGTTTTTGTTTTATTTTGAGGAAGGGGAGTTGAGGAAATACCCTTCCCCAAAGCAGATCATTTACTTTTCTGCAACTTACAGACTTAGATAGTGCCTGAGGCTATTAGGAAGTCAAAAGAAGAGCCTGGGGTTGGACAACCAGAAGGTATTTGGTAGCCCTGCCTTGCTCAGTCCTATCAGAAATCTGAATTACAACCTCTAATGTTAAATTTCTCCTATGAATCTGTCTGTGGCTCATGCTATTCTTGCTAAATTCCTCTTGGGTTTATAGCCCACCATAACATTCTGTCCCTCATGCTGTGTGATGTCTTCTCCCATCCATCCTTCACCATACTTTAGGGTGTTTTGTTATGCCACAGTTCTCTTTTATTGTCCTGACTCAGTTTCCCTAATTATCCTGACTCAGTCCTGCCTCGGTTTCCCTGCTTCTCAATTCTGCAAAACCTCCCCTTCCTCTTTATCAGAATACTTGATAGAATATCAGAATGCCTCTCTCCATCTCAAGCTTTCGGAATGTCAGATACTGTCTTACCAAGATGCCTCTTCCCATGTCCAGTGTGCCTCCCCCTGATTATGTCATCTTATCTCCGGTGGCTCCCCCGACCCTGTCAGAGTCCCTTTCCCGCTCTCAGAACCCTGACTCCGCCCCTACCTCCCTCTACCCCTGTATCTGAGCCACGTGTATATCTGTCATTGAGAACTCTGATTGTTGGCTGGATTCTTGGAGACTATAATCTCATTCAGCCCTGGGACCAAACCATGGATCCGTATGATTCCAGTATATCTCTTCACTTAATAAAGTATTAAACACTCTCTAATCTCTATCTTGCTCAGTTTCTCTGGCACAATATTTCCTTTCATCCCCCAAGATGTCTTATGGTGTCTCTCCTCACATCCCCCCACCATGTCTAAAACTCCTTTCTTTATTAACTATATGCTCTCCCAATTCTATTTTATATTTACTGTTCCTTATTGTAATTATTGTCTGTAATTTCTTCTCCTACATAAACCTATCTTTTGTCAAAGACAATATCCACTGTGAATTCTTTACATAATTGAACCCCAACATTTGGTGCCTATACCAATCTCATCATTTGGTGACCAGGAATTGCTTCCATAGATCATATTATCTGGTCTCCTAAATAATTTCATCAAGAGCATCTCATTTAATACCTGACAGGATTCCCAATAGTTGGGAGATTCCCATTTAACTCTTATCCTCATCCCAGATACTGAAGCCCAGGACTGTTGCCAAGGAGCACACACACCCTCCCCCCACTGATTAAATTACTTGCTCATTCCCTTCTATTCTAACCATACCCCATTCTTAGTATCTCATCCTAAATCTACTTACTCATTCATTCTGTTATTCCTTCTAGAATCCCTACTCCATAATAAGCAAACTTTCTTTTATTTTAAATCTCTTCCTTTCTCTCTCGGTTTATCTTCTGAAATTCTTCAGGCTTCCTCCTGATACCCAGGCTTCCTGGGTATCCTTGACCTATCCACTATTGGCTATACTTTCACTCAATTTTGTGGTTATAGCTGTTAAGTCTCTCCCACTCTCCACGGGGTTTTCTTGACAAAGATACTGGAGTGGTTTTGTCATTTCCTTCTCTAGCTCATTTACTGATGAAGAAACTGAGGCAGGCAGAATTAAGTGACTTGACCAGGATCAGGGAATTAATGTCTGAAACTAGATTTGGAGTCTTCCTGATTCGAGGCCCAGCACTCTACCATTGCACCACTTAGTTTCCCTACCTTCACTCATATCCCCCAACTAGACAACCCTGGTAAGGCATTCAGAGTACTTCTTACTCCTGATAATGACTATTTCCACACTCTCCCTCCATTTCAATTATCCAGCAACCCTTTCTCCTTTGAGATTCACATAATCCAAATTTGTCTCCTGATCCAGACCCTGGTAACCATTTTCTTTTGGTCTCTAGGACATGCTTCCTCCTTTTTGAATGAATTCTATGTCTGAAATTACAGTCACCTTCTCCATCCCAACTCCTACCTTTGGCCTAAACTCCTAGAATAACCTCAACACACACACACACACACACACACACACACACACACACACACACACACACTTATTTATTTAGATTATCTCTTTATTTTATTAAATATTTCCCAATTACATTAAAAAAATTTTTTTTGGCATCCATTTTTAAAAATTCTAAGTTCCAAATTCTTTCTCTGTCCCTCCCTTACCCATTGAAAAGGCAAGCAATAAGATAATAAATGTCCATGGGAGGTCATTGTAAAAATATACATAAATATACATATGAAGTTATGTATACATAAATTCAAGATACATATTAATGTTGTCTCAAAAACCCTAATTCCCCACTACTATTGTAATAGTAGTTACAGAGTTTTTCTGTCCCAAATCTAGGGCACACTCTTCCAAAAATATAGAAGGTTCACAGAGAGGAAAAGTAGTCATAAATTTACAGGGAAATTATATTGAAGTTCATGTGTAGGAAGCAAAGGAGCAGAAGCACTTACAATGTAGAACTGCAGGGCTAAAGCTTTTCTTTTTCCAGTAGGAGGGATCTCATGAAAATTACTTTGGGTCTGGCATCAATGATATATGAGCTGTTCTGCTGCTCAGCTGGGCTGACTCCTCTCTTTTCTACTGAGTAGACAGGCTGTTCAGTTATGGACACAGCTCCCTGCCAATGTTGGCTGCTGCTGAGTACAGCTAAGCATGTCATTTAACACATTTGTAGGGAAGGTGTTTCTTAACTGTCAGACTAAGAGGAATACTAACTTAGTCACTGAACTTTTCACAGGGTATGGAGACTGGACTGTCAGGTCTCCCCAGCTAGATAGAGCATTACAGAATTCTTATTAGTCCATATCTTTTATCCTAGAATTAATAGAAACCTCTTTGAGTCCCAAAAGCCTTCAGCCCTGAGCTTTTGTTATTTCCGGATAGGAAATGGAAAAGACCTATTCTCCCTTTTTCCCCTAGAGAGAGATTTGGTTTACTTATGGTGACCAACAACGACACTTCCCAGATTCCAGTTGGGAGTTTATGCAGATGAGCAGCTCCAAACAAAAAGCAGGATTCTCCTCTGGGACGAGTCCATTGTTGCTACTTTCCTTTTCACATGCAATGAAACTTTTCATGCTTCAGACACTTTTTCAGATTTGGAGGCAAGGCATCATCATCAGGCTGGAACATTCCACAAAATTTTCCCAGGAACCCAGATTAAAATGTAATTTGGAAGTGTTTAACAAAATTAATGAAAATACAATACACAAGGATAATGTTGAATTGTGGTTTTCTAAGTCATTATGCAATTTTTAGGGATCTCTTCCTATTTGTATGACATCAATAGAGTTAGAGTACTTCCTTTACATCCAAAAGGGATTAACTTTGTATTTCAAGGTGTCTGGATTTGCCCTTTCCAACCTTTAGTTTTGCTAAGTCTAAAGGAGTACATCCCTATAAGTATATCCCTAGTGTCTGGTACATAGTTAAAACCGAACAGTGCTTGTCCATTATCTGATTGATTGATAGCCAAGACAATCCTGGAAATACTCCATGGAAGAGATAAAGTTTGAGCTGGTCCCTGAATGAAATAATGAAAGGAAATATTTCATCAAATATAGGTTAGGGAGAGCGGGGAACCATTCCAGATCTGGTTAATGACATTTATGGAAAAAAGCAGAATGAGACAGGGGCATAGGGAATAATCTATGATGTATGGGTGCATGAAAAAGAGGAGAATATAATAAGTCTAGAAAAGTAGGTTAACAGACTTTGGAGGCTAAGAAACTGGTCTTTCATTTAAGAAGCAATGAAGAGTCACTAGAGTTTTTTTGAGCACAGGAGTATTATTAGCTGTTCATTAGAAAGAATACTTTAGTGCGGAAGACCACTTAAGAAGCTATTACCATGGTCCAATGACTATCAATAAGGGCCTGTTCTAGACTAGTGACCATAGAAATGAAAAAGTCCATGGAATTAAATTGCATGTATTTTGGAAATAAGATCTCATGATTTTATGTGAAGATTGTAGAAAGAGCAGATAACTACTAAATTTTACAAGTTTGGTTGACAGCTATTAACAGATTAATAGAGGGGAAGTATTGAGGGGGAAAGTAATGAAGAGAAGGAAAGGAACATGGTGCATGATTCTGTGAATCTTTAGGACTTCAAAAAAACTCTGAATTTATTAGTGTTGTGATCAGCCACACCAGGATCAAAAAAATTCATTTAATAATAGTCAACTAGGTGATCATTATTTCTGTACATAACTAAGCTGTTTCTTGAACAACACATAGTAGCTATCTACCTATGTTTATTTTCTATTTCTTTGCAGAAATATTTGAAAATTTTCCAAACTTAGATTGTCTTAAATAAGATTTTCTTCCTCATACTTTGTCAAAACATTTTGTCTATAATTGTTTTTAAGAGCAGATTCTAAGTTTTGTTTGGGGGAATGTGAATTTATGAGTAATTTATTACACAGGAGCATAATGAGATCCTGTATATCTCCAGTGAGAATTTCCTAGAGCTCAGATGTCAAACACTTGGCCTGCAACACTCCTGAGATTAATATATAATTGGGAAATATTTAACAAAATAAAAAATTACAATAAAACATAAAAAGTTACTATGTGTTTTTTGTCAATATACTCTCATTCTGATCCATACTCCCAAATAGTCCATTCCTTTTGAGTTTGATATCACTATCTTAGAGAATTTCATAAAAATCTAATGAAAGGCTAATATTTCCTCTTTCTTAAAGGTTATAAAATAGAATGCTAGACTGAAAGGTGGTACAATTGCTGGAGTTTGTCGAGGAGATTGAAGTTCAAATACTGCTTCACATTGGAGTACATCCCTATAATATATTGCCTTTCGCTTTTGGCAAGCCACTTAACCTATCAGTAAAATGGGGCTAACAGGGTTGTTGTGAGGATCAAATAAAATGAACATATGTGAAGCATTTTGTAAACCTTAAAATTGTGTGTATGTGTGTGTCCCCACCAAATACCAATTCCACAATGAACATACATAATGAATGGCAAAGAAACCCATTTATCCAGATAGCAAAACAGAGATAAGAAAAAATGTGCCTAGGAAAATATGTAGCAAACAATGCAGTGTGATTTGTATCATAGCTTTTTATTAATTTTGTCACTGTTCTTATTTGAACCCAACATTATTTCATTAGCTATTCCTAGTATATTCATATATTAATATGAAAAGTCAATACTAATTTGCATGGAAAATGGTATGTATTCAAATGGATACACGATTGATCTCATCAGTGTGGATGTCCTCTCAATATATGTTTGTCCAGCTTATTCAACTCTTGTCTATGTTCTCCCATGAACTTGCCACAAGACATCTACCCAATGTGCTAAGAGTTTTTCTAGATATCTCCCATTTCAAGGACACCAGTGGAACATGTGTGTGGCCCATTGATTGCGGTTCACTTTCAACTTTTTGACCAGTCCATCTTTTTTTCAATTATTCTATAATTCCTTTCATTCCTCTACACTAGTTTTTCTTTATACTTCCTTATTTATTGTATGCTACAACCTACTCACACCCACTGAAAGTTTCTCTATTGCCTTCTGAGTAACAACCTTTTAAATTCTTCCAAAATTATGGTTCTATAACTCATAGCAATGTAATGACATAGGTACAATATTGTATTAAGAAGCTAGGCTTTTGCCTCAGGGATAAGTTTAGAATTATCTAAGTTTAGAATCATTCTCTAAAATGAAGAATGAGAATGGTTTTTTTGCATACTAAAAATAAACAAGAAATAAATGAGGTCAAAGGCTTTTAGAATATGCAGAAGTTTCATTCCTATATTAATATGAAGAATGACTTCGTGAAGTCATATAGGAAAAGACATGCTAGTTTCTAGTCCTTCACAATTTAACCTCTCTCTCTCGCTTGCTCTCTCTTCCCTTCTTTAGCTGTTTCTCATCCTGGAATCCTCTCTCTCCTCATCTCTGCATCCTGGCTTCCTAGGCTTTGTTCAAGTCCCAACTAAAATTCTACCTTCTACAGAAAATTTTTAAATTTTCTAATCTCTCTTAATTCTAGTGCCTTTTCTCTGTTAATTATTTCCTCTTTATTTTACATATATTCAGGATTCAAAAATATCTTTTTTCCCTTTTTTATTTTTTCTAATTATTCATGTACATTAATTTTTAAAATATACATTTCTTTATGAATCATGTTGGGAGAGAAAAACCAGAACAAAAGGGAAAAATCATGAGAGAAAAAGAAAACAGAAGGAAAAGAAAAAAGTGAACATAGCATATGTTGATTTATATTGTTTCCCCCAAAAAATCTTGATAGGCTAGAAAACTGGGTTACAATATAGGGGCTGAAGTCTCATAAGTATAAATGAAAAGAAGAAAAAAAAAGAAGAAAGAAGGAAGAAAGAAAAGGGTAAGAGAGTGAGGGAAAAAAATTTCTCAATTACAAGATGGAAAAAATACAACCAGGCAGAAGTTTGTCTGGGAGTTTTAGTAGAGGCCAAGTTCAAGTTCAATATGAGTCAGCCATGTGATGTGGTAGCCCAGAAATTCTCTCATGACCTTGGGCTGGATTTAGAGAGACACACTGAGAGGTGACTGTTTCCAAGATCTCTGCCCTTGTCAGACGAGACTGGGATCACTGTTTTCAGGTCTGGCGCCAGTGCAGAAAGGATGGGGGTAAGCTGAAAATTGCCTAAAATAAGGCAATAAGCACAATGAAAAGATTTAAATCTGTAGCATATGAGGATTAGTTTAGAAAAGAAAAGTATGGGGAAAACAAGTCTTTCTTAAATATACACTATGTGCCAGACTCTGTGCTAAGGGCTTTACAAATGCTATTTCATTTGATCCTCAGAACAGCCCTAAGAGATAGTCTTTTTTACAATTTTATAATTAAAGAAACTGACAAAAGTTAACTTGACTTGCTGGGATTTCATAGCTAGGAAGTGCTTGAAGTCATTTTTGAATTCAAGATCTAAATCTATAAAATGCTTCCAGACTCTAGGCCCAGTGTAAATTTGGAATATGTATATTTTTAATCAATTGTATTTTATTTTTCCAAATAAATGTAAAGATAGCTTTCAACATTCATCCTTGTAAGACTTAGTATTCTAAATTTTTTTCTCCTTTTTTCCCTTACCTCTCCCCTCTTGAAGATAGCAAGCAATCATTAAACATGTACAAAGTTTTAAAATATATTTCCATATTTGTCATGTTGTGCAAAAAAAAAAAAATCAGACCAAAAGGAAAAAAAATTCTGAGAAAGAAAAAGCAAGCAAAGAAACAAAATAAGGTGAAAAATAGTATGCTTCAATCCACATTCCATCTTTCTCTAGATAGCATTTTCCATCCTAATTCTATAGGAATTGTCTTGGATCACTGCATTGCTGAGAAGAGCTAACTTCATCATAGTTGATCATCACATAATTTCCTTACTATTGCTCTTAAGGTTTACAATTTTATTCTGGTTCTGCTCACTTCAAGCAGTATTAGTTCTTCTAACGTCTTTTCAGTAGACCCAGTTTTCTACTCACTGTCGCACCAAACTGCTAGATTATTTCTCACCGAGAGGGATTATAAATGTAGGGTTGCAATGAACTTCAGAAGCCATCCAGTTCAACCTTGATTTAACAGGTGAGGCAACTGAGGCTCAGGGAATTAACATGATTTGCCAAAGACCACGCAGAAATAAACACCAGAATTGGTATTTGAACCCAGTCCTCTGACACTACAGCTAATTTTCTCCTTCTCCATCGTACCACAATGCTTTATAGAAAAGTTTCATGGGTGAAATGTCATTTCAGCTGAGTCTTGAAAGATAAATTGTGATTTCAATATGTACAACCTGAATAAGATCTTACTCAAATAGGGAATGACCTGAGTGGGAAAATAGGACATGACCAATGTTTCCTCATCTATAAAATGATAATGTTAGACTACATGATTTCTAAGATTTCTTTTAGCTCTAATTCTGTGATCCTATGATACAAAAGCATTGATTAAGTACCAACTACATGACAAAAATTATGCTAAGAGTTGAGGATAAATAGACAAAAGTGATATAGTCCTTAAAGAGTTTACATGTAGGTAGTCAATAAATATTTATTAAGTGCCTACTGTATGCTAAGCCCCATGCTAAGCTCTGGGTATACAAAGAAAGGTAAAAGCAGACCCTGCCTTTGAAGCATTCAAAATCTACTAAGTATAACTGTACAATAATAACAACTATAACAAAAATACCTAGAGATCTCTCAGTGTAGTAAGTAGGAGCTAGATATCCTAGTTCTCCATTTAGATAGACCTAGATCTGTAGTCCTAAATCTGTAGATTTAGATATCTAAAATTTGATATCTAGGTTCTTGGATCTCTAGTTCTATTTACTAGAATCTAGACATTCTAGTTACTTCTTCAGCTAGGAAAAAAATCTAAATTTATAGATGTAGGTATCCTAGTAACTAGATATCTATGTCCATGGGTTCTCTAGATCTACTAACCAGAAGCAGGGGTCCTCAAACTTTTAAAATAGGGGGCCAGTTCACTGTCCCTCAGACTGTTGGAGGGCGGGACTATAGTAAAAACAAAAACTTTGTTTTGTGGGCCTTTAAATAAAGAAACTTCATAGCCTTGGGTGAGGGGGATAAACGTCCACAGCTGCTGCATCTGGCCCACAGGCCGTAGTTTGAGGACCCCTGATACTAGAATCTAGGCATTCTAGTTATTTCTACAGATAGAAAAATCTAGATTTGTAGATGTGGGTATTCTAGTTACTCCTCCAAGTAGGAGAAGTTTGCCAAGTTGGCAAAAGGTAAGTTTTTTTATTTAGGAGAAGAGGTTACAGACAAAATGATGAGATATGATAGACACCAGGAATGTAAATATGAAATAGAGTTGGGAGAACACATATCAGGGGAAAGGATTTTAATAATTAATGATGCAAAAGACAAATTCTCTAGTGGAACTCATAATTAGACAGGAGAAAGGGAACTCCCCAGGAGATTGGAGCTCTTAGCTGTCAGAATCCTAAAAGAGATAGTTAACTATAAGGAAGAGACAGACACTATAAGGTATAATGGGGGATGGGGATGAGAGGAGAGACACCATGAAGCATGTTGGGGTGATGAGAGAAGAGACCCCCATGTGGCACAGGGAAGGGGTGAAGGGAAAGTTAGCATGAGGCAGAGTGCTGTGGTCTCAGCAAAGATGGCATGAGCTGTGGACAAATCTATAGGGGAAATTTAACCTCACATGACTGGCATTTCTTGGCTGGACTAAGTAAGGAGGGGCTACCCATGACCTCCTCTAGAGGAGCTCTCCTTGACTCCTAGAGAGTGGTCTGAGGGGGTTGACAGAACTTGGATTCCTGACTGCCCAAACTCCACAGAGAGTGAGACCATGAGGTTAAACTGATTTCTATCAGAGCCCTTTTTTGACTGCCCAGGAGCAATTCCATCAATGTTCCAGTCCCTCTCTGCCAACCACAAAGGATCTCTTCAATATTACTGTGAATATGATAGAAAGAAGATTATTATATTTGTTATACTTGATTGATTGATCATCTATCTATCCTGACTATTCGTATATCTATCTGACCATCTGTCTGTTTCTATATCTATCTGTCCCCAGACCCAAAGACTACTGGTTAGAGCTCTGTTCTCATTGGTAGAAGAAATGAATGCATAAGAGGTTGGGTGGACTTGAGAAGAGTGGGAGAGAGGAGAGCTCCCCAGTCTTTTTCGAGTTCTTTCCAAGCTTTGAATCCTTTTTTTGAATATTCTTCAAATCACTGAGTTTCTTTAGATGTCGGGTGCTTCTGGCTTCCAGCTTCAGGAGGAAAGATGAATGAGGTCAACCCCACTTCAGGTAGCTGAAAGAAAGGAAAAGACTGAGAAGAAGCTGACATATAGAAGAACGGGCAGTGTCCATCGTGTTCTATCCCCAACCTGTTATACTGGAGATATAGGAAACTTCCTCCTGGGGAAGAGCAAAGATACACACACACACACACAAGTTCTATGTCTTTCTGTCTTTGTCTGTCTGTCTGTCTCTCTCTCTCTCTCTCTCTCTCTTTTTCTCTAATAAGAATTTTAGTGGCAAGATACTGGAATGGTTTGCCATTTCTTTCTCATGTTCCCATTTTAAAGATGAGGAACTGAGGCAAATTGCCTTGCCTTGCCTGGGATCACTTGGCTAGTAAGTGCCAGAGGCCATATTTGAACTCAGATTATCCTGACTCCAGCCCCTGAGGCTTTATCTAATGCACCGCCTAACTCCCCTGCTATGGATGTCCCACAGGTCCCTCCATTTCAATATGTCTGAAAAGGGCATTATTTTTTTCTTTAAGCCCTCCTAACATTCCTGACACTGCCATCCTTCTGTGCACCCAGATTTGTGGTCCCCAGCCTTTTCGTTCTTTACATCAGTTCTCCAGTTAATTAGTGTTTTTGTATCTGAAGCACAGGTCACTGTGTACCTGCTAATCTCACTCTAGGAGAGACTGCAAGTACCTGAGGCTTACCTCTGTTTAGGTCTTTTAGATTTATTAAGTGATTATAAACTCCTCCAGGGCAAACTGTTTACTTTTGTCTTTATAATTCCAGGCTGCTTTTATCTGGTGTGAAACAAGGATGATCTGAATCTGAAGGACTTTCTGAAGATTTACTTTTTTTCCTGGGAAAATGGGGTGGGGATAAAAATCAAGGATAGGTAGCTATCAATTTAGGAGAGTCTGTCAGCACTGATCATTCTTATTGAGTTAGGATTCTGCTTATCTCAATCACCTTTAGATGAAGAGGTGGTCCATAACCTAAAGGAGCAATTGCAACATTTCCCCAACACCCCCCACCCTTCCCTCCTCCATGTCCAAACCAACCAATAGTTAGAGGTAAAGGGAATTATTGGAAGTTCTGGTGTAAGAATAACAACTAATAATTAGTAGTAATAATAATGATATGGTTGGTGTAGCAAATGATGGGGATTGTGGGCTCAGGCACCAAATGGTGTGATTTAGGAGAGCACCAAATGTTGGGGTTCAGTCATGTGAAGAATTTACAATGATTATTCTCTTTGGCAAAAGGTAAGTTTATTTAAGAAAAGAGGTAAACATGAAAGTGTTAGGAGAGCACATAACAAGGAAAGGGGTTTTAATAATTAATGAAAAGACAAGATCCCTAGTAGAACTTATAATTACCCAAGAGGTTGGAGCATGTCTTTAGCAGTCAGATTCTAAATGTCTTTAGCAGTCAGAAATTCTAAAAGGTATTTAACCCCCTAAAAGAGTTAGTTAGCTCTAAGGCACAGACACCATAAGACATAGTGGGGGGTGGAGGGGGTGGAATGAGAGACACCATGAAGGAGGGTGGAGGGGAAAGGCACCCCGAGACAGAATGCTGTGGTGGCCTGACCCAAAAGGGTTCAGCAAAGGTGAAGTGGGCCTACGGACAGATATGTGTGTAAAATTTAAACACGGGGACATGCTTGGGATTTCTGACAACATAGCAAGGTGAGACTGCCCTGAAAGAGGGTGAGACTGCACTGAAAGAGGGTGAGCTTCAAGGATTTGAAATATTTTGGATTTCTTGGCTAGACACAGCGAGGTGGGGCCATAAGGTTAAACTGATCCCCACCAGTGCCTTTCCCTGTTTGCCTCATCTCTGCCAGCTACACTCAATCATTCAGGACCTCATCAATAATAATTACTGTTATTTTTAATCAGTAGCTTTTCTTGGCTTCAATTCTATGAAACATCAGTCCTTTCCAGCATAGTCTGATTATCTTAAATCTTATTCCCATTCTTATTAACCCAATTTTTGGTGGAAACACCTTCTCATCTCCCTTAGTCACTTTTCTCTTTCAGGAAAGCATCAAATGTTGGGGTTCAGTCATGTGAAGAATTTATAATGGAGCACTAACTCTCCTTTATAGAGGATTATGACTTTTCACAAGTTTCTAGGTAATTCTACATTTTCCATTAGCTGTTCAACTTGGTTTTGACTCCATGATATTTCACTCCATTCCATTTATTCCATTCCTAGTTCAAAATAAACATGTGACAAATTCACAATGACCATTCTCTTTGATAAAAGATTAATTTATTTTTTAAAAATATTTATTTTATTATAGCTTTTTATTTACAAAACATATGCATGGGTAATTTTTCAACATTGATCCTTGCAAAATCTTCTGTTCCAAAATTTCCCCTCCTTTCCCCCACAGGTAATCCAGTACATGTTAAATATCTTAAAATATATGTTAAATCTAATATATGTATACATATTTATAAATTTATCTTGCTGCACAAGAAAAATCAGATCTAGAAAGAAAAAAAAACTTGAGAAGGAAAACAAAAATGCAAGCAAATAATAACAGAAAAAGTGAAAATGCTATATTGTGGTCCACACTCAGTTCCCATAGTCCACTCTCCTGGTGCAGATGGCTCTCTTCATTACTGAACAATTGGAACTGGTTTGAATAAAAAAGATAGATTTATTTAAAGGAAAGGTTACAGACAAAATGAAGGGATACAATAGATATCAGGAATGAAACAGAGTTGGAAGAGTTTATAGTAAGATTAAGGAAAAAGCCAAATTCCCTAGGGAAACTCACAGTCAACCAGGAGAAAGAAAACACTCTATGAGGTGGGAGAAAGCCATTATTTGGCAGGTTAGATTGACCAGCGTTAGAATAAGAAGGGTGCCATTAGTAGGAAAGGCACAATGAGGGACAGAAAGAGTGCCTCAAAGTGGGCTTAGTCCTGAAGAAAATTTAGCAAAGATCTTTATCATAAGCAGATTGTTTATAAGGGAAATTTACTCTAGGGGTTTCTCTCAGTAAAATCAGAGAAGTAAAGGCAGGATTTCAGAGGGAAGGATCAGGAGTCAGATACAATGTACTTAGCTAGAGATATGCTAATGAATATCTTAAAAGATATCCAGAGGAGGAGGGGTGGACATTGGGGATTGCTAAAGAGTTCCTTCCTACATTGTCTGGGAATTATCTGATAATAGCTTATTTCTGACAGAAAAGGAATAAGTCATATCATATCCATGCTGGATATTCCCAAGTGTCGCTCAGCATGATTCAAGACTGCCTTTGATATATATGTTATATTTTCCCAAAAGATTTTAAGCTACTGACTTTTTCTGCCCTTAATTGTATTACCAGTGCTTACACACTGCCTGGCACATAATGGGCAGCTAATAAATGACAATTGTATCTGACATAATAACTGTGTGATTTTGAGGAAGGTATTTTATATTTGTAGGCCTCAGTTTCCTCATCTATAAAAGGAGATAGTTGCAAGTTGATGAGGAAAATGGAAATAGTGTTGGAGGGACTTCAGGAAGATATATTCTTGGTAGAGCTGAAAATTTGATCCTTCCTTTTTTGGAAAATTATTTGGAATTATATGCAGGGAAAAAGTCACACTCCTTGCCTCAGAGATTCTACTTCTGGGCCTATACTCAAAAAAAAAGGGGAAGACAGAAAATATTCATAACAACTACTTTTTATGGTAGCAAAGAATTGGAAACAAAAATTTCCAAAAATTCCAAAAGGATTTGAATGACTATCAACCAGGTACTGACTAAACAAGCTGTGTTACATGAACGTAATAGCAAATTATTATGCTATAAGAATTCTATAAGGGGTTTAAGAGAAAATATAGAAAGATATATATGAACTGATACAGGATAAAGAGAACCAGGAAAACAACACATACACAGTGACTACGACAATGCAAATGAAAAGAATAATGAGATGAAATGGAACACTGTGTAATTGTAATGATTAATCTTGGCTACAAAGAAAAGATGAGAAAATAAACTTTTTTTGTGTGTACACTCATCTGTGAGAATGTCAGCTACTTTTTTTTTCCTGCTTGATTTCTTTATTATTTTTCATCATAAAAAGAAGCTCAGAAAAGGGTGGAAAAAGGGACAAGAATTCAGGGGTATATTAGAATAAGCTCCAACTAAAGAACATAATTGTTAAGTCTTCAGTGTAAGAATTTATATCTTACAAATTGATGAACACTACAGATAAAAGTTTGATTTATGTTTTATTGATTGTACAGACTTAAGAGAGTGATGGAGAAAATGTTAGGAATATATATTAAATTTCAAAGTATGTCTTGCATACTTTTATTTTTTAAATTCAGATTAATTCAGATCAATTTAATTCAAGCTAGTTGTTAAACATTTATCATTATACTTCTGGTATATCCAGAAATGAGATTAAATCAAACATATAAATACAAATTTTTTATAAATGAAAAAGTAAAAATGAAGTTAGATCTGATTACTTTCTAAGGCAACGTCAATGGAGTTACAAACAATAACATTCCACCATATATCTTCTGGCATACATATATCACAGTATCTTTACTGGCAGCAATTGACACTGAACAAACATTTACTAATTGCAATCCACTGCTACACTCTGGGTAATATTAAATCCAAGTTACTACTGGAAGCACACAATGACCTTCATAAGCTTCATCACAGTAAATAGCAACATTAAAAAAAGGGGAAAGTCTATTTCTTTAAATTTTTAGTGTACTTTTGGCCATAGTTCTAATATGTAAAAATAGGTGAAGAGTCCAACTTCCTGTTTTATTTCTAACACTATGTGACAGCTTGTCTGTCATGTGTCCATGTTAGCCACAGATGTAAACAAGGAAATAGCATTATGCCTTTCTGCTGCTGCTTATTAAAAACTGAAGGAGGAAGTAAAATACCCTCTTTACATGCTTGGCCAGTATATGTTGACATAATTACATATTTACTCAAAGATTATGTTATAAAGAATCATAGGACCAGAGGAAAGAGTTCTTAGAGGTCATTTAGTCCACTCCTCTCATTTGATAAATCAAGGAAGAGGTCCAGAGAAATGAAGTGACTTACCTGTGGTCACATAGAAGAGAAGTGGAATAAACCCAGAGAAGCACTCTGAAAAGTAAAAAAAAAGTTATACAGATTAAAAGGATTAAAGGAAATTATTGTGTGATTAAGTCCAGGATTACATCTTAGAATGCTTTGTACAACATAAGTAATTAGTAAATGTTTAATTGAATTAAAAACTTCTGATTTAATCTGGGTTGGAGCCCAGGGTTCAGCCTGGAGTTTATGACAATGGCATTCTACAATTTAGCATGAATTTGTCACAAGGTCATCCTTCTTCAGGATGATTAATGACTTTCTTAGGTCTAAAGACATATTTCGTATTCCAAAACAAAAACAAAAAACCCAAACTTTTTATCCTTATCAATCTAGAAGTGGCAGCTGAGCATTGACATAAAAAAGAACATATTAATTCTAGCTATAAATAAACTTTAATACTTAATTTTTGTTATAAGAAATAGAAAGATTACACAAGCAATCTAGTTTTCACAGAGAAATGACTGTTACATTTCTTTCACATATAAAGATTAACATTTTTTTTCTGCATTGTTTGACATTGTCTACAGGAAATGAAAAAGTATGTACCCAGGAAGAATACTATAAAGGTGGTTTCACTGGAGAAGAGATGGCATTGTGACAAATTTGTGCTCTGTTTTATTTAATTCAATTAATTAACTAATTAATCTATTTCTGAATAGCATTTCATTTTTCCAACTACATGTAAAGATATTCATTTTTGTAAGATTTTGAGTTCCAAATTTTCTTCTCCCTCTCTCCCTGACCTCCTCCCCAGACAGCAAGCAATCTGATGTAGATTATACATGTGGAATCATTTTAAACATGTTTCCATATTTGTCATATTGTGAAAGAAAAATCAGACCAAAAGGGAAAAAAACCCACAAGAAAGAAATAGCAAACAAAACAAAAAGGGGAAAATAGTATGTTTTGATCTTATTCAATCTCCGTGGTTCTTTCTCTGGATGCAGATGACATTTTACATTCCAAGTCGATTGGAACTGTCTTGGATTCCTATATTGCTGAGAAGAGCTAAGTCTACCATAATTGATTTTTGCATAATCTTGCTGTTACTACCTGGTTTTGCTCACTTTACTCAGCATCTCCAGGTTTTTCTGAAATCAGCCTTATGCTGTTTTACATTGCAGCAGTTGAACTAACTCAGCTAACATAAAGGGATAGCTAGATCGCACAGTGGGGTAGAGAACTGGTCCTTGAATCAGGAAGGCATCTTCCTAACCTAAAATCTGGCCTGATATTATTAGTTATGTGACCCTATGTAACTTATTCCCATTTGCCTCAGACTGAATAGGTGGTGGTGTTTTTTGACAAAAATGGGGGTATTTAAATTGCACAGGTTTTGGAATAAACCCTTTAAGATGTCTCTAACATATCAACTTTGAAAGATCTGATTGACAATAGATAGGTGATGCAATTCTGAAGCTCAGAAGAGAGACCCAGACTAGCCGTATAATCTGAGTTGTTTTCACACAGATGATTTCATGGGAGTTGATAAAGTAACAGCATAGAGGAGAGAAAGAGAAGAGCAGCTAGAACAGAACCTTGGGGAAGAGCCACAATTAGAAAGTATGATATGAATGATGAATCAGTAAAAGAGATTGAGGAGTCATCAGGTAGGCAGTGAATCAGAAAAAGTATTGTCAGGATCACCAGAGAGGAGAACATATCCAGGAGGAGAGAGTGGTCAAAAATGTCAAATGCAATAGAAAAATTGGGAATCATGAGGATTGAGAAGGGGAATTTCAATTCAGTGATGTGGAAGCTAGATTGCAAAAGATTGATGAGTAAAAGCAGGATAAGTCGAGATACTACATATAGTTGGTTTTTACAAAGAATTAAGGAGAAGGAGAAAGAAGGAAAAAAGGAAGAGGAGGAGAAGGAAGAGGAGAAGGGGGAGGAGGAAGAAGAAGAAGGATGGTAGTTGAGGGTTATAGGATCTAGAGAAGTTTTTGGTTTTGCTTTCTTGGGGGTGGTTTTATTTTTAGGTTGGGGAAATGTTTATAAGCAATAGACAAGAACCAGCAGAGATTGAAGATTCAAGGGGAATAGGGGAATTAGTGAATGAGTATGAAATCTGTTAGAGAAAACTATACAGGACGGGATCAAGTCAATATTTGGAAGACTTGGCTTTAGCAAGGAGAAAGGCCATCTCATTGTTAGATACTGTGAAAAGAAAAAGAGTAGGAGATTATGTCAAGGAATTTTGAGATGAGGAATATACTAAAAGAAGAAAGACATCAAAAGGCATTGTCTCAATAAGGAATTGATATTCTCCACTGAGGAGAGGTAGGAAAGGAAAGGTCTGAGAGCTTTAAGGAGAAAAGAGTAATACTGAAATAACTTCTGTAGGGAGTGAGACAGAGAATCAATTAGGGCCTTGAGTGAAGGCCAAAATAAAGTTGGATAATATGATTTTATAATGACACCAGTACTACTACTTTCACAAAAGATAAGCAAATGAACAATACCAAGATTACAATGTGAACTGCCAATAAAATTCTACTCTAATCCAATGGTCAGTAGTAGGAGTCTGCTGTCAGAGATAAAGGATACATCTTCTAGTACAATAATCATTAATAGGAAGGAAGGAAGGAAGGAAAGAAAGAAGGAAGGAAGGGTCTTCCAACTGACCAATTTCAGTTCGTGGACCAGCTTTAATCTCAAAAGTCATTGTTTGTTCTTCATTCTTGAAGAGGACCATGATATCAGGGAGGTGATGCTATGACATGCAAGTCTGTATATGTATGCATACATGTATACACAATATACATATAGATATAGAAGAAAACATACATACATATAGAAAAAAAATTTTTCCCAGTAGAATGTAAGCTCCTTGAGGCTAGAGTCTATTATCATGTTTGTTTTTGTATACCTAGAGTCTAGCAAAATGTCTCCCTATGTAGGTATTTAATAAACGTTTGTGGAATTGAATTTTTTCTAGTTTTGGATAAAATGTTCCTGAGATTCTTAATATTAATAATAAAATAATGATCATGATCATGATTATGACATTATTTATATGATGCTTTAAGGTTTGCAAAATACTTCTCTCTATGAGAACAGATACTATTATTATCCTCATTTTATGATGAGGAAACTGAGGCAAACAGAAGAGAAATTTCTTGATCAGAGTCACATAGTAAGTTAGTATCTGAAGTCAAATTGGAACTCAGGTCATACTGACTCAAGTCTAGGATCAAGGATCTGGATGGCTAAGGGGGAGTAGTAGCCTTTAAGCACTCTATCCACTACTCCCCCATAGCCATCCAGATCCTTGAGGACCTCATGTCTGTGCAGGATGGTTTTAATGAATCAAATATACGTTCATTAATGTATTTTAATTATATCAGAAAAATATGACAATATCATCTTCCTTTGTTAATGTGCATTTTTAAACACTTTCTATACTCTAAGCACTGTATTAAGTAAATGTTGAAAATAGGCCAAAAAAAAAAGGCAAAAATACCTCAAGGAACTTATAGTCTAACTGGGAAAATAGCATCTAAATAACGAGGTACATACAAGATATATACCTAATAGTTGGAAGGTAATGTTAGAGAGGAGTGTGCTGGCACCTGGATAACAGGGAGATACTTTCAGCAGAAGATGGATTTAAGCTGGCTGCAACAGTAGCATTTTCTACTTCTTTGCCTAATTTTACTGTGATTCAGTAAAATTTCTAGTTGTTTCACTTCTTTTCCTAGCAATGATATTATATAATAATATTAATATGATATAATATAAATTATATGTAATACATATCATAATATATAACACAATACATTGTTATACAATCTATATTATAAATAATAATATAAATAATAGCACCCTACTCCATATAGCAATAACTTATAAGGAGAAGATGTTCACTTTCTGAAGTGGTTTATTAATAAAGTGAGCTGTCATATTCTAGCCTACTGAGGAGATCAAATAACTACCCATCAAGAGTGTGGATTTTCTTGTCCCACTTCTGCCAATCATTATCCCCATCTTTAAATTCAACAAACCCTTATTTAGATGTACTATTCCCATTGGGCATATTTTTGCTGTCCCCTTGTTCAGAAGGCATGGGCTCTGGCCCTACCCAGTTCACAGAGGTTATATCTTGTCAGTAGCAAGGTGCACCACTGCCCAAAGTACCCCATTTCTCCAGCAGAAAATCCCAGGCTTTCCCTCATTCCTGAAGGAAAAAATGAGTTTTGGTGCTAGAGCTGGAGGAAATATGGGGCAGAGCAGAGACTTGTCCCCCATTCCCTTCCCCTAGCAATGATGCAATATCTTTCTGCCACCTCCACTCCCCCACCAGACTGAGTGAACTCAGCCATGTTATTCTTGTTTGTGTTGACTTTGATTTGAATTTTGTTTTCATTTTAAAAAGTGGATAAGTAGAATTATTTAGACAGGAGTAGTACTTGAAAATAATATTGGCTATTGCTTTGAAATTTCCTCTAGCCTCTTGATTTTTCATCCCTTTAGCAGGAAGTGATCTGCAGTTTATCACTGGCTAATGCTCATCAGTGATTACTGAATGAGTTGATTTTGTCTGAATTGCCTTTTTGTTCTCAACGGAATGCTTTCTCAGTTAACAATTGCCATTATGATACTCAGGATATCAGAAACGATAATGATTTTAGCTTTGGCAACAAGAAAATAAATATGGAAAATCCATCAGTTTTCTGGGTTTAATTAAGTAGATCCCAGTAACACAAGTAGTTATCAGTTAACTGAAAAATGTATTAAGTGCTTATTGTGTGCAAAGCTTTATACTCAGGGTGGTAGAAGGGATAAATATTAAATAAGAGATTCTCTCTGCCTTTACAGAGTTTACATTCACATAAATAGAAAATATTGCTCTAATTTGCTAGAGTGGGATTTTCCATTGGTGCTGGGCTCTTCATTGGAAGAATCATGCTTAGCAATGAAAAACTGGGCTTTGGGATAACACTATTCCTTGTAAATCTCCATGAGTTTTAGCTTTGAGATGATAAGGACCATTCCAGGGAGTATGCATGGGAATAAGCCATATAGCTCTGCTGCTTTGCTAATGGGATCTTCACTGGATCCTCTCATCATATTTGCCACTGGATGCTCTGTCAAAGCTGAATAATTGAGCTGGAGGAAGTTTCTCTTCCCTTTTCACTGATGAGATGGCTTGGCGGTTTGAAAATTCTCCCTTGCATAGTGAGGGAGTAGAGAATTTTTCTTCCTTTTCAATAGAAGTTATGGTGTTTACACATACAGAGAGATCATGTACTTGTCTAGGTGTCTGAGAAAGAATCATGAGATTTTTAATTGCCAAAGTCTGTAACTTGAAACACCTATCTGCAAAGCAAGTGGATATGCAATAACGCTTTGGGCACAATCTACCAGTTTTTGCTATTCTTGATTCATATTTTCAGATTATGACCTTCCACCAAACTACAATATAAAAAATGCATTAGCTGATTAGAAATTGTCTAATCTTTAGGATAAGAAAGACTTTTTTTCTAAAATAAAAACAAGAATATCTCACTTTTTCTTCTTTAATTGTTTCCAGTAATGGTCTACCATTATATATACTTCCACTCAAGAACACACACAGGGTAGACTTTGGAATTGTTCACTGTCATTTCTTCATCAGCTAAAGTAATTGCTGCTGACTAATATTAAATATTTCATCTCTTTTGAAATAGTTCAAGAGAAACTACATTGAAAAATTAAAAATAAAGCCTAGTAATTTCCCATAAAATGGGTAAACATACAACTATATCTATGGCACCAGTGTTTGATTTTATAGTGAGGATAAAATGAAATTATCCCTATAATTGGAGTTTGACATTTATGACTTTCTGAATTTTTATTGACTTCTATAAATTTCAGTTTCATCAAATTTTGAACAAAAGCATGTTCTTCACAAAAGACTAATATTTCAGACAAACAAAATTAGAGGAAATTTTTTAAAAATTTTATTTTATTTAATAATAACTTTATATTGACAGAATCCATGCCAGGGTAATTTTTACAACATTATCCCTTGCATTCGCTTCTGTTTCAATTTTTCCCCTCCCTCCCTCCACCCCCTCCCCTAGATGGCAAGCAGTCCTATATATGTTGGATATGTTGCAGTATATCCTAGATACAATATATGTTTGCAGAACCAAACAGTTCTCTTGTTGCACAGGGAGAATTGGATTCAGAAGGTAAAAATAACCCGGGAAGAAAATCAAAGCAAATAGTTCATATTCGTTTCCCAGTGTTCTTTCTTTGGGTGTAGCTGTTTCTGTCCATCATTTATCCATTGAAACCCAGTTAGGTCTCTTTGTCAAAGAAATCCACTTCC
Source organism: Antechinus flavipes (assembly GCF_016432865.1). Classification (NCBI taxonomy): domain Eukaryota; kingdom Metazoa; phylum Chordata; class Mammalia; order Dasyuromorphia; family Dasyuridae; genus Antechinus; species Antechinus flavipes. The sequence goes on along the minus strand of NC_067398.1, from coordinate 126,756,768 downwards.
ATCAGAATACATCCTCATGCAATATCGTTGTCAAAGTGTATAATGATCTCCTGGTTCTGCTCATTTCACTTAGCATCAGTTCATGTAAGTCTCTCCAAGCCTCTCTGTATTCATCCTGCTAGTCATTCTTACAGAACAATAATATTCCATAACATTCATATACCACAATTTACCCAACCATTATCCAATTGATGGGCATCCATTCATTTTCCAGTTTCTAGCCACTACAAACAGGGCTGCCACAAACATTTTGGCACATACAGGTCCCTTTTAGAGGAAATTTCAAAATAATTATGCAACTGTTTTTAATGAGGGAATCATGAGATTGACACATTACTATGTTGAATAGACAAGGATGTTTAAAACATGATGGATCTCTATTATTTTGAAAATTCTTGGACTTGTATTATGGGAGTAATTTAGAGAATCAGCTTTCATAAATATAGGTAACTCTCCATCTGCCTCTGTCTGCCAACTGACCCAGAGTTAACTATGTCCAGAGTTAACTATGAGTAAACTATGACCTTAGTTATAAATCGCTCATCTAGTACCACCTCGTGAAGTTTAAGTTTTAACAAACATACAAGTCTGAATTTGTGCTGTTCAACACACTTTTAACTCTAACAAATTTATGGTTGAAAAAGAATGAATTAATGGAAATTAAATTAGGCAAATTCCATTGGTGTCCAAATTCTTCTGATTCTACCATGAACCATTATTGGTTTTGAATTTTTTATTAAGTTGGGGAAGAAAAGGTACTTTATATGCAAATGATACGGAATTGCTGGTATTCCAAAGAATAAGAATAGAATAAAAAGGGATAATTGGGCTCAGAAATGCAATCATTATTTAAAATGGATTTCTCAAGAAATTAAATGCAAACTTACTGGAAAGAAAAGACTTTTGAAAGAATCTTAGATGGAAAGAAAAATTTGTCATTGGGGCTGTACCAAAGTTGAGTGATGACTAAGTAAGAGGAGCCATTCACTTTCTCTTCCCTTTTCACTGATGAGAGATAGATAACTTGGGAATTTGAAGTTACTAGACAAAGGCTAGACTTTGATGGGGACAGAATAGGCCATCAGCTACAGAGTCTGGCTTAAAGAACTCTAGGAAACTACCTTTTCCTTTCCATCCAAACATAAATTCTCCCAGGCTCGCCTAAAATTCCATTACTGATTTGTTTCCATGGATTGACCATTTTAGCTTCTTGCTTCCTTTTTCCTTATTCTTTTGTTCCTTTTAATAAAAGCAAAAATTCTTAGATAGGAAATACAGTAATTTTCTAAGGTGTAAGGATGAGATTCCTTTCAAAATGAAAATAGAGTAGGAAATTTTGTGAAAGCTCTAAAGAGAGATAGCCAAAAAGATAGACATATAGACATAGAAAGAGGCTGACACATAGAGATGTAGAAACAGAGATATACAAAGAGAGACACACACAGAGACAGTGAGAGATTAGAGATAAAAACAGCTACAGAGATAGAAAGAAATAGAGAAAGTAACAGAGAGACAGAGACAGAGAGAGAGACAGAGAGACAGAGACAGAGGGAGAAAGAGAGAGAAAGAGACAGACGGAGAGACAGAGACAGAGACAGACACAGACAGAGAGACAGAGACAGACAGAGAGAGAGAGAGAGAGAGAGAGAGAGAGAGAGAGAGAGAGAGAGAGAGAGAGAGAGAGAGAGAGAGAGAGAGAGAGAGAGAGAGAGAGAGAGAGAGAGAGAGAGAGAGAGAGAGAGAGAGAGAGAGAGAGAGAGAGAGAGAGAGAGAGAGAGAGAGAGAGAGAGAGAGAGAGAGAGAGAGAGAGAGAAAGATACAAACACACACATCAAGACACCCAAGAGATAGGAACAGAGTCAGAGAGCCAAAGATACACAAAGAGACACATAGAGAAACACAGGGAGGGAAGGAGACAGAGACAGAAAGAATCAGACAGAGAGAATGAGAGAAACAGACAGAAAAAGACAGACAGAAAGAGATGAGGGGAGAGAGAGAGATATATTTGGATATATTACTGTGTGGAAAAATGAAACTAAGAATATTTGGTAAAAGAAAATGTATATGTGAATGAAAAAAGCATTTCTTCAGTATTTACTGTGTGACAAATCTTATGCTAAGAAACCCGAGGAACTATTCAAAAAACAAAAGTAGAAACAACTAGGGTTGGGAAAGTTGTGACTGAAATACAAGTCTGTCTGCAACATAGCTCATGTGGGCAAGACCTCCTTTGCTAAGAAGTGAGCCTAAGGAGGCAGTGAAGAGAGATGGATGGACTGTTCTACTGTGATTTGTTGGAGAAGAGAATGGCTAATAAGAATAATGACATTGATGTTAATAACCATGATCTGAAAGCCTATGTCTTGCAGGACCCGCATTGGTGGAAATGGGGTTGCCCAGTGCCCTGAACCTGCCTTGCTGAGGGAGTTGGATGAGACCTGGAAGCCAGAAGACCAGAAGCTCTCCTCTCATTGGTGTAGACAAACGGGGATCGCTGAGTAATCGGTCTCCACCATTGAGGATAGTTTTATGCAAATGATGTTTGAGTGCCGGGTTCCATAACATAAAACTGAGCTGAGATGGCAACACTTTACAATATCCCAAAAGCCTTGGCATATAGTTTTAAGCTTTAACAACTTTGGGGACACCTATCTAAAAATCATTACAAATATGTGGTGGGGTATATTTTAGTGATTCAAGAGGAAGAATGCGATTTTGATTTGAAGAGACTGAATTGGGATGAGGGAAGAGGAGACATTATAGCATAAAGCTGGCTGAGATGTAACAGGGCAAGTTTAACAGCATTCCATTCTTTTTTTTTTTTTTTTTTTCTTTTTTAAAAATTGCATCCCACTTCTCAGGGTGAAAAATTTCCTAGAATGTTTTAGGGGAATGTTTAGGGAATGTTTCCCTACCCTCTCCCCTCCCCCATCTTCTACTTCCTCTCTTAGACTTGGTCCTGGCAATGTGTTATTTTTTTTTTTTTTTAAAGGGTAGCATGCTGGCTCTAGAAAAAGGAAGGCCTGCATTCAAATCTAATCTAGTTTTGAGATCCTGTGTTTCCTCAATTTTCTTAACTGTAAAATGAGAACAAAATAGCACTTTCCTTCCAGGGTTGTTTGGAAGATCTAATGAAATATTTATAAAGCTCTGAGCATATAGTAGGTACTATATAAATGTTTATCACCTTTCCCTCCCTACTACAATGTGGTTGTGATTGGATTGCTTTTCATTCTTGTCTAACTCTGTGACCCTATTTGGAGTTTTCTTGTCAAAAATAATGGAGTGATCTGCTTTTCCTTCTCCAGCTCATTTTATAAATGCTGAGGCAAACAGAGATAAAGGGACTTAACTAGAGTAAGTACTTAAAGACAAATTTGAACTCAGATCCTCCTGACTCCAGGATTCTATTATACTACTTCACTTTTTTTTTTTTAAATTATACATTCCACTGTATCACTTAACTGCCACTAACTACACTGTTAATAATCTTTTAGTAGAAATAGAATTTTAGGGCATTATATTTCACTGTCCTGCACCTGGTGAATGCTCAATTAAAAATAGAATGGGCAATCAGGAGATTGCTATCTTGAAAATATTAAGTAAAAATGGTGCCTGATAAAATTGTCACTAATAAAATATGGAGATTGGTACTAAAATTTTAAATTTTGTCAACATATCCACTATTTCTTTTTACTTTACTTATCTACCCATCCATTCTCTCCCACCCCATTATTTTTCCTTGACCCTAACCCTAATCAGAAATGGTGAGAAACCTTAGCTGAAAAACAATGGATCCTGGATTAGATTTGGGGTTGATTCAGCATAGTTGGAAGTGGTATGGAAAGTGGTGAGAATGAATCATTTGTTCTGTGCTAGTCTACTCAATGGATTACTCGGAATCTAGTGCACTCTAAAATTTGCTTGATGATACATAAGTCGATATGTTGGTATTTTTTAGTTGAAAAATGTCACACATTAGTGCCAGATTCTGTGACTAGTATAATTAAGTACCTATTAGCTGTGGAACACTATTCTGAACAAGAAAATGTGAACATAATCTCAAGGAATTTATAATTTATTTTTCCCCTTTGCATTTTAACTCTACAATCTTTATTTTACTCATTTTACTATATTTTACATTTACTACATTACATTTCATATTACATTTACTACATTTTACAAATGAGGATATTGAGGCTAGAGATTGTGATTGGAAGATTATTCTGTATTTACTCCTTATATTCCTTTCCTTTTGGATTTATTCATTAACTTATTGTAATGCCTTATTTCTTCTCCACCAGCTAAACTTTCTTATAGTATTCTGTGTAATGATCTCTGCCCCCCACCATTGTTTTTGTATTTCACAAATACAAAAAGAGAACTTTCCCATATAAAGTAGAGGAAGAGAATTATATAGGAACTACAAAATTATATTATGTAGAGCTTGCTTTAAAAAAATTATTATATATATGGCAAATTCAATATACTACTTTCAAAGCTGTTCTGATTGTTTCCTTTCGAATTTCTTTTTTCTTTTGTTTATTAAATGCTTAAAATGTCTTTCTTTTATTCATTTGTTTTGTTGACACTATCACTAATAATGGCTAGCATTTACATTGTACTCTAAGGCTATACATATCATCTTATTTGTTCCCCAAGACAACTCTATGTAGTAGGTGTTATTATTATCCCTATTTTATATATATGGAAACTGAGTCATAGTTTAAGTGTCTTATTTAGGTTCACACAACTAATAAGTGTCTGAGATAGGATTTAAATAAAGGCCTTCTGACTCCAACTTTCATATTCTATTTATTATACTACCCAGCTGTCTCTAACTAGTTTCTCTCTCTTTTCCTCAATGAAAAAAAAAAATCCAAAACCAAAAGTCACAATCCTGTTAACACACATAATGTCAATCAAAAACATACACAGACACACAATATCTGCCATGTCCAAAATGGCTTATCTTATTCTGCAGCTTGAATCTACTACTACTTGGTCAGGAGGTGGGTGGAATGCTTCATCATTGACTCTTCTGCAGTCTAAATTACTATGTCCATGACTATTCTCAGCAGTACGGGAGAACTCTGAAATTGTTATAATGAAAAATGCCGTATAAACCTAGAGAAAAAGCTAATTGTGTCTCATGCAAATTGAAATATACTTTTTTAAACTTTATTTTTCTTGAGGGTTTTTTTCCATCTATATTTTCCTTCATAACCTGACTGTGATGGGAATGTTTTGCATGACTACACATGTACAACCTATATTGAATTGCTTGTATTCTCTTTTTTTTTCTGATAGAGTATATGTTTATATTAAATTTTCAAGAATATTTTTTGGGGTCTAAATTTGTCATTTGGGGATGTCTAGTTTATATAGGCTAGCAAGCTATTTTATTACTGATAATATAATAATCATATTCTCATATTTTTGATAAGTTTAGCTAAGAAGCAGTTTAAAGAGAAGTTGCTATTTTACTATTATCATTTTATGTTTAATGTTCTTCCCCCCTTTTAAAAATTATGGCTTTTTATTTTCAAAATACATGCACATAGTTTTCAACATACACCCTTTCAAAACCTTCTTTTCCAAATTTTTCTCTCTTTCTCCTCCTACCCCGTCCCCTAGATAGCAAGTAATCCAATATATGTTAAACGTGTAATTTTTCTATATATGTTTACACAATTTTCATGCTGCACAAGAAAAAGATCAAAAAGGAAAAAAAAGAGAGAAAGAAAACAAAAAACAAGCAAACAACAACACAAAAAGTGAAAATATTATGTTGTGATCCACATTCAGTTTCCACAGGCCTCTGGGTACAGATGGCTCTCTTCATCACAAGACCATTGGAACTGGCCTGAATCACCTCATTGTTGAAAAGAGCCACATCCATCACAGTTGTTCATCATATAATCTTGATGTTGCCATGTACAATGATCTCCTGGTCCTGCTCATTTCACTCAGCATCAGTTCATGTATGTCTTGCCAGTCCTCTCTGTATTGATCCTGCTGGTCATTTCTTACAGAACAATAATATTCCATAGCATTCATATACCATAATTTGTGACTAAAAAATTAAAAAAAATTATGGTCAACAAAAATAGTTATTATCTTTTATGTGATTTTATATAAAATGTTAACTTGCAAAATGGATGCAATGATAAAATAATTATTTTTGTTACAAAATTTTGGGGTTTACAAAATGATTTATGGAGAAATTGTTGTAATATCCTTGAAACGTCCTTATTAGAGTCAAAACTGTTGAGTGGATGAATTTTCAGGAATAATTCTTTTGTGTAAAGTGGGGTATTCTTTTATCATTTGTTTCTGACCCACATAACTTAATTTTAAAATTTTTCACTTCATTAAAATTACATTTTTTTTTTCTGGTTGCTTTTTGCAAACAGTTATTCAAAAGCTTACTGTATTTAGATCTCTTATAATTGATGAAATGGGAAAACATTTGATATTATGTTTTCCAAAGAAAATGAAGTGAGAAATGCACATCCTTTGGAAGTAATATTCCCAGAAAATGAATACAACAACAGCTACCATTTATATAATAATTTAAAGTTTGCAAAGGCACTTTACAAGTATTAATTTATTTTCCTTTATAACAACTATAGGAGATCAGAATTATTGTTTCCCTTATTGTAAAGATAAGGAAACTGAGGCAGACAAAAGTGAAGTGACTTCTTAGGATCATATGGCTAATAAGAGGGTCATATAGGAAGCATCTGAGGCTGCAGATCTGTACTCAGTTCTTGCAGACTTCAAGTCTAGAGCTCTATCCATTGTGCTTCTTGATCACAAAATTAAAAGAGACCATCTACAATACATCCATGAATATAGATCAACAAAGCTACTTCCTCTAGCAGATCATCAACTTTAGGAATACCTTTATCCTCCATTCACAAGAGATCAGCAACTGGCCATCTGATGATACACGATCCTTCAGAGCGAGCCCATAGTTTGCAGATGAACCTTAGCCGTATTTCAGTTCACTAGTTTTCAGTCACGTCCAACTCTTTGTGATCCATTTGGGGTTTTCTTGGCAAGGATACTGGAGTGCTTTGCCATTTCCTTTTCCAGCTCCAGCACAATAAACAGTTTAATTTTGAACAGTTTTCTGTACTTAAGACCATGTTTATTGGTCTTAATATTATTGGACTATTTTAGAAATGGTACCAGAAACAAGTTCATAGCATTCTACTGATTTGACTCTGAAATATGATACCTTCCTTGGCATATTAAATAGGTGTTTAATAAATGTCTAGAGCACAGACCTTGCCTGGCACTTAGTCATTTTTTTTTCCTAGTGTCCTGACCCATTTGGGATTTCCTTAGCATTGAAGTAGAGTGGTTTTCCCATTTCCTTCTCCAGCTCATTTCATAGGCAGACAAGATTAAGTGATTTGTTCAAGGTCATTTAGCTAGTGAGTATCTGAGGCTGGATTTGAGTTCACAAAGATAAGTTTTTCTGACCCTAGCCCCGGCATTCTATTCACTGAGTCACCTAGCTGCCCCTAAATAGGTCCTTAATAAATGTTTATTGCCTGACTGACTCTTAATTGATTAAAGATGATAGGTCTTAGCAAATGCTTGTGGACTGACTGAAAGTCATATAGTGTATGTACCTTAAATTCTTTTAGAAGACATACCAGTACATTTACAGTAAAGCAAACACTGGTAAGACCCTAGGATCATAAATTGAAAGGACCACAGAAGTTGACTGATCCTTCCCTCATTTTACAAATGAAAAGCCAGAGGCAAAGAAAACATGGAATATAGATTAAAGGCAGCATTTGAATCCAGGGCCTTCCAATCTAGAGCCATTATTCTATTCTTTTACCAAGCTGCCTTGAAAAGTAAACATTATCATGTTATTTATTAAGGCAAAATTCCCCAGCCAATATATTCATATGCATGAATCATAGTCACCAGAGGAGCTAAAAGGGGAAAATGTAACCAATTTAAGCCAAGAATAGTTTTTGAAGTTTTAAAAACATGGAATTTAGAATGAGAAAAGCTGGGTTTGAAACTTGGCTCAGCTCCTAAGCCTAAAATCAGAAACTTCTGAGTTTGAATCCAAACTTAGACACTTGTTAATTTCATGATTATGAACCAGTCTCTTAAACTGGCTGCTTTACTTCCTTCAACTATAAAAGAGGGAAAATAATAGCAACTATCTTGTAAGGTGGTTGTGAGGATCATATGAGGTAATATTTGAAAAATGTGCCTAGCACATATTAGACACTATATAAATGTTTATTCCCTTCCTTTTCTCTCAGATATTATTCTTAAATTACTGATTCCTTAAAAACTAACGAAGAAACTCATTCTCAGAGAGGTTAAGAGATTTTCCCCTAGAAACAAATTAAATAAAAATTAAAAAATACAAAGTATATTTTTACTCTATTTTTATTGTCTTTTTTGTATTTTCTTTTGCTACACGACTAATATGGAAATATGCTTTATATGACCTCATATGTATTACTGATATCAAATTGCTTGCCTTTTCAAGGTGGAAGAGGGAGGAGAGAAGAGAATCTAGAACTCAAACTTTAAAAAAAATGAATGTTAATTTTTTACATATCACTAGGGAAAATGAAATATTAAAATGTATGTAATTGGGAAATATTTAACCAAATAAATAAAAGTAATTACCCTCCATTCTCCCCCCCCCCCCAAAAAAAAATGCTATTATAGCATACTACACATACTGTTTTCCTCCTTCTCCTCCCCCTTAGCCATGAGAAATCCTCGGTGTTCTGAATATTAAGCAATTTAAAGCTTTACTAATTTAAAACTTCAGTTTTTGGATATCATATATACTTCCAGATTTATCCAAGAAAACCTAGAAATTGTAATGAGTATTCATAATTTTATTTTGATTTGGGGAGGGATTAAAAAAGGGCCTCCTAGTCCCTGAAAATACAGTTCCTACTAAGAAAGCTTTGTGAACTGGCAAATCCTCTGGCCAAGAACTATGGCTAATTTAATTCCTAAAGTCCAAGTCTTGTGCTATGGAATTCCCTGGGCATGAGTTCAAGTATCTTGTCAATTTGACTTTGTTCTATCACCACAAAAATATGTCTGTTATTTTTTTTTTAAATCAGTTCAAGTATATATATACACACACATACATATATGTATATATATTAGTAGAAGTTATATTCATGAGTATCCATCTTTTCTTTACCTTTTTGTAAATTATTCTTTTGTTCTCTGGCTGCAGAACTTTTTATACTTTAACCTTTTTTTTCTCCCTTTGATCCCACCCCCACCCCCAAGCAAGCTATAGTTAGCAAAGGATATATTTGTGTATACATATATAGATATATACATCCACATACATACACACATGCCCCCCCTCCACCCCCATCCCCGCCCCAACCCCCAACACATACTCTTACACATCTTATGTTTGTTGACTCTTTGCTTTAATTGTGTTTCTGAACTTGCCTTGCTATTACATAACCTCCTTCTATCCATGGATTTCTCCCTTGTCTTCTTCCCTCACCCTTTGCTTCCCTGTCAGCCCATCTCTCCGCCCCTTATTTGTTTTTATGGCTTTTGGAGGATGCTATACCCTTCATGGTATATATGTAGTGTTGTCTATTGAACCCATTCCCTATGTGAGTAGATTTTCAGAATTATGAGCCCTCCTCCCCCTCCTAATGTCTCTGTGTCTATTCTTCCTTTCCACCTCATTTGCATAACATAATTACTACTTTTACCTTAACTCTGCCTCAGTCTTTCTTTTGAGCTACCCTATTGCTGATATCAGTCTTAAACATATGATATACATTTCACATATTAAAAAAAGACAATTTGTCCATGTTGAGTTCCTTGAAATTGATCTTTGATATTGACTCTTATAGGTTAAATTTTCTATTAAATCTGGTGTTGTGGATAGATGGTCCTAAAAATCTGCAAGTTCATTGAATATCCTTTTTACCTTATTCAATATCATAGATAATTTTGACCATAGACCTAGTTATTTTGATTGCCGCTAGATATGATTCAAGAATCTGTGATCTTTTATTGCAGCTGCCAGTTTTTTTTCTTGTTTCTTGAAAAATTTTTTCTTTAATCTGGGGTTTTGAAATTTGGAATAATATTCCTATGTGTTTTCTACAAAGAAGCTCCTTGAGGTGGTAATCTATAGATGTTTTTTTCTATTTCTACTTTTCCCTCATGTTCTAACACTCAAAGCCAATATTCTTGGATTATTTCTTGCATTATTTTGTCAAGGTGTTTTTTTTTTTTTTTTTGGTCACAACTTTCAGGCAGTCCAATTATTCTTATATTTTATCTTCTTGATTTTTTCTCCAGAGCTGTCATTTTTCTTATGTTTCACATTGTGTTCTATTTTTTCATTCTTTAAAATGTTTTGTTTTTTCATGGTCTCTCAAAGCTTCACTGGCTTCCCTTTGCCCAATTCTAATTATTAAAGAGTTATTTGCATCTTTTAGATTCTGTATCTCCTTTTCTAGTTGGTTAACTTCTTTTTCATAATCTTGTTTTTCTTGGATGATTTAAATTTATTTATTTATTTTAGTTTTTCCTCAATGTCTTTCATTTGATTTTTTATTTTTTGAGTTCTTCTATAAATTCTCTCTGGACAGAGTCATTTAATGTTACTCTTTGGGGCGGAAGAAACTCTTTTTACTTTAGTGTTTTCTTCTGAAGATGAATCCTGGTCTTCCATGTTCTCACTAAATTTCTATGGTGGGGTTCTTTCTTCTTTGCTGGTTCATTTTTAAGAAATTAATGTGAGCATCTCTAATCTTGGGGTGGGGGTGGTGCCTTTAACTTCACTTGAGCTCTCCCCTCTGACCTGGAACCCCAAAGCAAGAGATCCCCTGTCCTGAAAGTGCCAGCAGCTAGCAGCATTCCTCCCCCGCTTGCTTCTTCTCTGGGCCACATCCCAGCAGCACAAGGCCTGGTGTTCCTAATTAGCCTAGCTTCATTCAGACTCTTATTCCACATGAAGTCCAGGAGGTGAAAATTTCTGTTTCCAGCCCAAACTCAGCTAGCCCCACGGAGCAGCACTTGTCATTTGTCTCTTCCTGGAGGTGTTTGCCCTTCACAAGGGTTAATCCCTAACCCAGGGTTTTCTTCTGATCTTCTCAGATTGTATCTTGAGGACCCTCTATTCTGCTCCAAGTCTTCTTGATTTTTAACCAGTCTATGTTTGCCCTGAGGTGCAAGTTTGTTCTGTTTGTAGAGGAATTCTGAAAAGCTTCTGTCCCTTACACTCAATCAATAATTTTGGGACCTCTACTATTCTATGTAGGCAAAATTTCCCTTCAGAAAAGCTGGTTATCACTAAGTGATTTAGAAGAGTTAATCAGACACAATCTGGTAATTAATTAATCTGGGTAAATACTTACCCAGAGCCTACATTGTATCTGGTATTATGTTAGGCTTTGGGCACATAAATCCAAAGCCAGACAAGGCTCAAGCAACTTATATTTTATAATAAAGAAGAGGCAATTGAATTATATGACTAAAATTGGCTTAAGTACAGCTGGCTGGTGAAATACATAGAGTTCTGGGTCTAGAATCAGAAAGACTCATCTATCTGAATTTCAAATTCAAACAATTACTAGCTGTATGATCCTGGGCAAGTCATCCAACGGGGTTTGCTTCAGTTTCCTCTCCTGTAAAATGAGCTAGAGAAGGAAATGGCAAAAAACTCCAGTATCTTTGCCAAGAAAATCCCAGATTGGGTCATACAACAACAATACTATTGAGAAAAGTAAATGCTTTAATGGTAGTGTGTCTGGATGATCCATGTTTTGTTTCCTATAATTCCCTGAAAGTTTTAGTACCAGAAGTTGAGTATTGATTATCAAAAGAACCTATCATTTGGGGAGTCAGAGAGAGTAGAATCAAAATTAGAATCAGAAGATCTGGATTCATAATCGTATTTGTGTGACCTTATGAAAATGATATAAACTCTTTTGCTTTGTTTCTTTATATCTGTAAATTGATACGGAGCTGTGATAATGACCTCTGAGGTGAGGTGAATATTGATAGTATGAAACTTTTTTTTCCTTCTCTAATATTACCACGGAAAAGAAGTAGGAAGCCCCGCTTATAGGTCAGATCCAGGTTTGCAGAGAAATTTCCCAACGAGATTCTAGTTTTAACGGAATTCAGTCTGTCACCTTTGACCTTAGATGTCAAACCTACAGTCGGAGCAGAGGTATCAAACACACTGCTTGCTGCTTGAGTGACTCCTTTAAGGAATTAAAATTTAGTTAGGAAATATTTCATTAACCAAATAGAAATACAATAGAAGATCTTTGTCAAAAAAGAGATTTTTGAATTAAGAGGCTGCCCCCGGGATCCTAACTAGAGGTTTAGTGTCCTGCCCACCTTCTATTTCAATGTGACGATATAGTTTCAGGGCAAGGGAAGTGGAGGGAGGAACAAGTTATTTTTTAAATTAAAAAACTTTTTTTTTTTTAGAAAAAGTATATTTTATGTACAGGAAACAATTCTATTAATAGTCTGAATCCAGTCCCTTGCAGGGGCTAGGTGAAGACCCCGCAGCCTCCAGTCTGATTTTCCATTTGTGTGCCGTATCTGAACGAGGGAAGGACGAGATTAGGAGGAGGTGGAGTGGGGTAGAATCTCAGTAAGAATACCAGATCTTCAGAGGGCTTGCTTCCAGAGTTCGGGCTGCCACCGAATTCCCTGGCAAGTACTTATCTAAAATAATGACTTTGGCGGGGATTCGGACGCTTTTAGCCTCTCTTAACACTTTCAACCAAAACATCACCAAGCAAGCAGCTTGGAGATCTCTTAACTCACTCCTTCCTTCTTCTCTCCCCCAACCCGAGGAAACTAAGTCACCTGAGTTTCTTCATCTATAGGCCAGAAGCCCTTCGACCCTCACCTCCGCTCTGGGGGGCTCCTGGCCCCTCCCTTTCGGGCTATGCAAGGGTTAAAGAGGACGTCCCAGCGTGGCGTCGGGGGTAGAGTTTCCAGCCCTCCCTTGGCCCACGCTCCTTCCTCTCCACCCCACCCCTCCCGCGGGAAGCGAAGGGGTAGAGCGTTTCTCGGGAGTTGCTGCATAGGTGCCAGCTGCACTTTCGAAGGAGCAGTTGCGCTCCGGTGCCCTTGCTCGGGCTCCCTTTCATCCTTCCGGGCTTGTAGCCATCCTGAAGATGGCGGCTTACAAACTCCTCTCCTCTGGGCTCAGACTCAGCATCTCCTTTTCTGGAGTCAAGGGCGCCCGGAACGGACCCCCACTTGCCAAGGTAAAGAGCTCTAAGGGGGCCCGAGGCAGGGGAATCTCCGGAGTTTGCCCCCTTTGTCGTCCCTGTCCGTCCTTCCAAAACAGAGATGGATTTTAGGGGGGCGGCGGAAGAACCCCGGCCAATTTGTAGCGTCCGTGTCCTGCCAACCTTTAGCACATGTTGCTTTTTGCTTACTCTACTCCTTTGCCCTGGCCCCGCAGCGTTGGCCGCAGCTGCTTGGACCTGGAAGATAGGATGGGAAAGGAGACGGTTGGGAGAGACGCTTTGGGATGTGTAGTGGGGGGCACCGCCTGCCCGGCTCCCGCGATCGGTGGAGGGCTTTGACAGGGTCCCCTCCCATCTGCCTTGCCCTCGCTGCTGCGCGCCCGGGTTTTCCGGGCTGGATGGGAGCGCCGAACTGGGGCGCACCGGGGAAGAGTAGGGAGTATCTGCTTAAGCGGGGAATCCGACTCTATTCCTGTGTGTGCATGTGTCACTGCTTGGGTGGGGAGACGGATGAGCCGAGGCCGTGGAGAAAGTTCCAGGCCCCGGACGAGATGGGGCATCTGGTGCCCGGGCAGGTTAGCCGGGGTGGGGAATATTCTCGTACAAAGCTTTGAGCAGGAGGCGGGTGGCTAACTCTTGCTCCCCCGCCCTTCGGGGAAAAGACGTTGAGCTGGGGATGCTTCTGGGAGGGGTGGGGGTGTGTGTCGGTTGTGGGGCGTGCACTTAGGACGCGCTGGGGGAGGGAGAGAGGGGGAGCTGTGGGAGTGAGACGCACCGGAGTCCTACCGTCTCCCTACAGAGCGGAGAGGCCGGACCTTGCCGCTAACTTGGCCTTCTAGGCGGCGCTGGAGCTCGGCGTCCAGAAGCTGCTCTGCGGGTCCTCCGCAGGGTGGCTTTCACTTGGGAGACGTTTTGGGGGGCGGAGAGCCCCTCTGAGAGCTGGATACAGTTCGCTTACTTTGATTCTTTCTTCTCTTCTCGTGCTCACCTAATTATGCCCAAAGGGCTTCAATGGAACCTTACTGTTCCTATTTATTTATTTTGTGAAGGAAGGAAGAATTGGGTGTTAAACCAGGTCTGTTCCCCACTACTGATAGCTTTTTTGTTTATAGCATTACTTGCTCTCTACTGGAGGCGGCATTTCTAAGCTTTTATACCAGCTAGTTCCTAGTACAAGCTGCCTTTCTCATGTCCGATCTCCCTTCTTCCCTATCCCCTTCTTTCTCCCTCCTACCTTTTCTTCTTCCTTTTTTCTTTCTCACTCCTCAACTTTATCCACCTTTCCTTCTTTCTCCCTCTCTCCTTTCTTACCCCTTTACCCTTTTGTCTTTTTCTCTGTCCTTCTCTCTCCTCTTTTTCCTTCTTTCCCCCTCTTTTCTCTTCCCCCCTTCTTTCTCCTTTCTCCCTCTGTTTCTCTCTCTCATTTAATAAGAAATCTAAGATCAGCTGGAGTTCGTTAGGTCTCAAAGTTCACTTGATCATAAAAGACTGAACTGGGCTTGCATAGTAAATGAGATTGCCTTTTCGTTAAAAGGGAAGAGGAAAAGGACTATATTTTTTAGGCCCAATAGGTGTCATGCGCACACTAAGTTGCAATAGATATTTGTTGGTTTGATTTTGGCCAGTGAAGTTAATGGACCCCTTTTAATCCACGAATTACTTTCTAGGATTACACTAGGGAAATGACTGCCAATATATTTTTTTAAAAGAATGTGTTTATTTTTGAACAGAACAGCTTTGGCAAGGGAGTGTAGCAGGGCAAAGACAGGTGTTTCACCAAGTTTTGCGTCACCTGCAGAACTTGATGACTTAAAATTTTATTGTAATAAAGTGTAATATTTGAGGTAAAACTTTTATTACTTTTATCTTGGCATTTTACCATCACAGAATTTTTATTGTTACTTATGATGAATGTTACTTGATAAATGAAACAATCCTTTCTTAGAGAAGATACTGCTTCATTTTTGCTGAACATTTAAGGTGTTAAAATAAGGCCTATGTAAAAAAAGTAAAGGTGTAAGTAAGGACTAACTTACAAATGTGTAATGAAAAACTCATTGGCTTGGCATCTGTAAGATCTAGTTTTGGCTCTATCAATAATTAGCTGTATAACGGGTCAATCACTTTAAAACTTGGTGGCTCTTTGTCCAAAATTAGATTAGGTATTAGTAATAAGTCACTTTTATTTAGTTCCTTAAGGCTTATGAAACTCTTTCCTTAATAACCTTGAGATAGCTGGGTAATTTAAGTCTATTCTAGCTTTTAAAATTCTATTGTGTAGAATTTAAAAAAAAAAACTTTTTTTTTTTTTTAATTAGTGGAATGGCACTACATTCTCTTGTCACTCTGTGTTTAAATTGTCTATCCCCTGTAACTGAAATGTTTTTCCTCACTTCTAATTTCATAGAATCCCTCCTATTCTTCAAAGTTCAACTTAAATACTACCACCTATCCCTAGTGCGAGGCACACATTACATGTTTTAAAAGTTCTTGATTGCTAATTGGTTGTTGGCTTATGCTAGGAATTAAATATTTAAATAACTGAATGTCATGTAATTACAGGTGAAGCAGTGATGGACAATTTATGTTATAATTATATTTTCTTCTCTGAGGACAGAAAAATATATTTTTTATCTCCCATCTTCCTTAAACACATAGTTCCTACTATTATTAGAAGCTTAATTTATACTACCTATTTATTTTTTAAGTTAAGCATCCTTCACTGATTCTTCATTGGTTACAGAATTTATACCTGACAGGGATCTTGGCGATCATCTTTCTAGCCCAATCTCTTCATTAAGGAATACTCTTGTGCCTCACTTTGCTTGCTGTAAAGGGAAAAGGACAATTGTCCACAATCACTGAATATTAAAAATAGAAATGACCTTAGAGGTGTCTCAGCCACCTTCTTTTACAGAAAAGGGAACTCAGACCATGAGACATTAAATTTCTTGCCTCTGGTCCTACACTCCATAAGTGGTCAAAACCAGGTATTTGAAGCCAGGCACTCTATTGTCTGGTTCATCACTTCTTACTATCTGCACCTCATATAAGAACATGATGAATTCTTTAAAATGAGGTATGATTTCTTGCCATCTCTTGTCCTTTGCTCTAGTAACTCCCCAAAATCTGTGTGCATGTATCCAGCAGGGACATCTACTTATCTCTTGATGGTACCATAGATCCTTGTCTACAGGTTAAGTATAGATAAGCTACACTATTTTGGATTTTAATTTCTGAGCTTCCTTATTTATAAAAGAAGTCTGAGGAACACCCAGATCACTTTCATCTTTAATATTCAGTGATTCTGAGACTGTAGATTTTTCTTCTTTAACTGTCTTTATTACACATAGTAACACAGTCTGGTAGAAGAAAAGCTTTCTAATAGAAAATAGATGCAGTTTTTCATGATTATCTCCCTCCACCCCAAATCAAATATTCTTACAATGTAAGAGTGTTTTTGTTTGCCACATAGAGTTTAATGACTTAGGGCCATGCTCATTGACCTAATAAAAGTCAGAAATAAAATTTGAACAATGCTCTTCCTGATTGACTCCTAGGTTCAGCACTCTAGTTAATCAGTCAGTAACCATTTATGATGTACCTGTTGTGTGCCAGATATTACGTCCACATGCTGTGCTGATTTCCCAAACATAATATATCCTCGATAGTAGTGTTGTATTCTGTGTTGGGGTTGGAAATTTGTACACTGTTAAAACCACAAAGTCCTTGCATGTTTGGATGAGTAAATAGTGTCTATGAAAAATGAAAAATCAATTTACTTTCCTACTTCCCTTGTATAAAGTGAAGTTGCCTCTGTATCTTTTTTCCCCTCCACATTCTAGGCATGTGGTTGCTACTTTTCCACCAGCACTTGCCATCACACTCAGTTTTATAAAGATCCAGTGGAAGCAGTCAAAGATATTCCAGATGGATCCACACTCCTAGTTGGTGGTGAGTAACTTCATTCTTTTTCAGCATATAGGAGTGGATTTATCTTGTTATTCAGTTGAGGGACACAGTTTAATAGTGGAACTGTGAGACATCATTACTGTTCTGGATAAATCATGTTGATGATCAAAAAACAACCCTGAATTAGGGATGGTGACATGTCTAGATTGTGATTCCTTTGGAATGGGCAATTCCCAGATGAGGAAGCTTCCAGTGCTGGCCAGCATCTTCTCTGTCACCTTTCATTTGGGAAAGCTGCACAGTTACTGAGGTGTGAAGAGTCTTATCCAGGATCATAAAGACATTATATATAAGGGATGTTTCAAGACTGCTGATTCTTGAAAGAGTACTTTTATTTTTCTGGTTCTTTTTTTTTGGAGGTATAGCCACATTTAATTCTCATTCTTTCCCTGTCTCTACCTCCATATATATATATATACTCACATACACATATGCATATATAAGTACACATATGTATATATATATATTTATATAAAATTTATATGTATGCATGTGTGTGTGTATGTATGTATATATATTTAC
Organism: Antechinus flavipes; assembly: GCF_016432865.1. Taxonomy (NCBI): domain Eukaryota; kingdom Metazoa; phylum Chordata; class Mammalia; order Dasyuromorphia; family Dasyuridae; genus Antechinus; species Antechinus flavipes. The sequence goes on along the minus strand of NC_067398.1, from coordinate 126,739,003 downwards.
TTGTCCTTTCTTTTGATTCCTTTTTGTTATGATGGAAAAACTTTTACTTGTATTAGTCTCATTGATAGTGGTCTTTTTTTTAATAATAGCTTTTTATTTTCAAAATTTATACAAAGGTAGTTTTTAAAATTCACCCGTGCAAAATCTTGTTTTCCAACTTTTTCTCCCTCCCTCCCCTAGACAGCAAGTAATCATATGTTAAGCATGTACAATTCTTCTATACATATTTCCACATTTTAATAGTAGTCTTTATTTTTAAAAATTTATTTATTTTTATTACACATTGCTTTATGAAAAATGTTGGGAGAGAAAAATCAGAGCAAAAGAGAGAGAAAAAGAAACAGAAAAAAGAAGTGAACATAGCATGTGTTGATTTATATTCAATCTCCTTAGTTCTTTTTCTAGACGCAGATGGCATTTTCTGTCCAAAGTCTATTGGGATGGCTTTGGATCACTGAACCACTGAAAAGAACCAAGTCTTTTATAGTTGATCATTGTACATTCTTGCTGTTATTGTGTACAATGTATTCCTGGTTCTGCCTGTTTTGTTCAGCATTAGTTCCTGAAAATCTTTCCAGGCCTTTCTAAACTCAGCTTTTTCATTATTTTTTTGTAGAAAAATAATATTCCTTTATTTCCATACATCACAACTTATTCAGCCATTCCCCAATTGATGGGCATCTACTCATTTTCCAATTCTTTGCTACCACAAAAGAGCTACTACAAATATTTTTGCACATGTGGGTTCTTTCCCTTCTTTTATGATTTCCTTGGAATACAAACCCAGTAGAAACATTGCGGGATCAAAAGGTATATACAGTTTGATAGCCCTTTGAGCATAGTTCCAAATTGCTCTACAGAATGACTGGATCATTTCACAACTCCACCAACAATGCATTATTGCCCCTGTTTTCCCACATCCTCTCCAACATTTATCATTATCTTTTCCTGTCATCTTAGCCAATCTGAGAGGTGTGATGCGGTTTTAATTTGCATTTCTCTAATCAGTAGCAATTTAAAGCATTTTTTCCTGTGATTGTAGATGACTTCAATTTTGTCATCTTAAAATTGTCTATTCATATCCTTTGACTATTTCTGATAATAGTTTTAATAGTAGGCTAAACCATTTTATAAACTATATACTAAAATTTTTATAACTTGAAGAGATCTTTCAGATAATTTTGGTTCAATTCCTTCCTTTCAGGAATTGGAAAAAGCTTTCACTAATTCCTAGAAAAAAATGACATTTCTTTCTTTTAATTCTCATAGCATTTTATGTTTCTTTCATTATATGTCTACTTTCTGCCTTTTATCATAGTTATTGTGTACATAGCTTTTTTGCCTTTTAGACTATAAATTCTAAAAGGCAAGGGCACCGTCTTAACTTTTCTGTGTTTCTCACAGAACCTGACTTGTGGTTTTTACTTGTGTGTGACTTGCTGTTCAGTCATTTTCAGTGATATCTGATCCATTAGAAGTTTTCTTAGCAAAGATATTAGAATGGTTTGCCAGTATGAGGAATTGAGGCAAACAGGGTTAAGTGACTCACTCAGGTTCACACAGCTACTAAGTGTCTGAAGCTGAGGAGATGATTTTTCCAAACTCTAGGCCTGTCATCTAGCTGCTCTAATAAGTTTTTAGTAAGTGCTTCTGAAGTTGTAGGCATTGGGGTTACAGAGACAAATGGGAAGTGGTACCTACCTTTAAGTAATTTATCCAAGTGTTGGAAGGCATAACTTGAATTCTTTCTGAATCCAGGATAAGAAATCGTATCTGCTACCCATGCTGCCTCTTATAGCCAGCCATATGGGAGGTAAAAACCAAAACAAGATAACAATAGTAAAAGTAAAGGGAATAGAAGATATATTTCCTAACTTGTCCATTATTATCAGTATTGTATACTGATTGTATACTGAGCTCAAAGCTTTGACTAGAATTTTTTTTTTTAGTTTTATATAAATTGAAATGGGACTATAATTCAATCATACTTAATAAATTCAGAATTTTTTCCTTTCCCTTTACCATATACATAGTCATTTTAAATTAAAACAAAAAGCATAAGCATTGCTATCACTCTTAAGAAAATGCAGACTTTCTTAAACTTTGCTCATTCTTTTGGGAATACTATAGGTTTTGGGCTCTGTGGAATTCCAGAAAACCTCATAGGAGCTTTATTGAAGACTGGAGTAAAGGGACTAACTGCAGTAAGTAATAATGCAGGGTAAGTGTCCTCAACAACCACTTTAAAAGATCTTGACAAGTTGTTGAATTATCACTTAATGAAATGAAATAATTTAATGAATTAAAAATGTTAAAAAAAAAAAACCCAAAAAAACAAAACCTGAAACAAAGAAAATTCTTGGATAAAAAGGAAACATAAACAGTTTGGAGATTTCACTTACCTGGCTTCATTTGTTTAACTGTTTTGAGAGCCGGTGGACACAATTAAAATTGTAACAAGCTTTCAAAATAATTTTCACCTCTTACTTTTGGTAAGATTTTTTTTCCCTTAAAAAACCTTGAAATTTACAATTAACATTGGGATATGTAGTTCTCTGTTAAATTTTGGATGAAAAGGCTTTTGGTCAATCCTTCCTTATTGTGACCAAAGGACACAGATTCAGAGCAAGAAGAGATCTAAGAGATAATTTAATCTAATTGCATTAGGGGTTAGAAGTAGATTTGTCCAAAGTTCCATGAGTAATAAGTGTTAGAACAGCATTTGACTTAGAGTTTTTAGATTCTTAATCCAGTGTTCTCTCTACTTTTTTAAGCAACTCAAGTGCTCTCACTTGTACGTTTTTTCTCTCTTCTCTCTCTCTCTCTCTCTCTGGTCCTTCTCTTTTTCATTCGCATACACACAGAACAAGGAAGGTATTTACCTGCTTAGAAAAACACAGTAGTGTTATGTACATGCCATATCGATAGCTATCTCTAATCTATCTCTCTGTTTATCTATAATCATCTTTGTCTGTCTGTCTTTTCTCTTCCTCTCTCATTCTGTCCCTTTTCCTTTCTGTTTCTCTATCTCTTGAAAACTGCTAATGTTTAATTGCAAATATACCATGAATTATTTAGTTAATGTGAAATCTCTTTTAAATGTCTGCTTTTGGTCATTTTATTGTTTCTTGTGATCTAGATGCCTGAATAGAGAATGTATTTATTAAATTCATGGATTATGCCATTTGGGATGGAGATGGGGGGAGTGAAAGGGAGAGATGATATTAGGGCTCATCAAAATTTAAATGATTTAATTGATAAAATGATTAGGAACCTATAGTAATGTCTGATGAAAGGAAGTCCAAGGAAAGGACAAAACTGCAGGTAAAAATTTTGGTGAAGGATTAGTTTTGTTCACTTAAGAAAAAGCGTGAAAAGACTTACATTATATAAAAGATAGATTGAGACAATGATGTAAAACAGTCATATACAAGATAACTTAGAACACAATAAAATTCTGGACTTGATTATGTTATGTTCATACTTATTCTTGCATACATGTCTCTAGTCATTTGTATCAAGATAATTTTATTTAAGGAGGCAAGAAGTGTACAAGAAGCAGACTGGAGAAAAGAAAAAGAAAAAGGGCTTTGACTCCAGGGTGTGACCTTTATTTTACATATGATATTACATTTTCTCTTCCACCCTCCTCACTTCTTTGGGAAGCAGAAATTCCCAAGGAGTTTTCTGTTACGGGGTTCTGAAGCCATTTTAATCCCAGTTTTTTGTAGTTTAGTTATCATTTCAGTCTTGTCTGACTCTTTGTCACCTCAGATAGGTTTCCTTGACAAAAATACTGGAGTGGTTTGCCATTTCCTTCCAAGGCTCATTTTACAGAGACCAACAGGCCCAACTACTAAATGTCTGAGGCCAGATTTGAACTCACATGATGAGTCTTTCTGACTTTTACCCTGCATTCTATCCAATATGCTACCTAGGTGCTTTCTTAATTCTGATATTTTAATAACTTTAATAGATCCATGATCTTATCAATGTGGATAGCTCATAAGCTCTTACAGAAATACAGATTTCAACTCATTGATGCTTGTTCATGTTCAGCATTTATTGTTTGCCCTTGTTTCTCATATATATTCTCTTCAGGGAATCCATCTAACATGGGGTCAAAGATAGCCAGCTGAAAGAGACTTTGGAGGTTGTCAAATCCAGTCCCCTCATTTTACTGATGAGGAACCTAGAGTGACTGACTGGCTTAGGATCACCTAGCTACTAAGTGTCAGAGGTGGGATACACTGGGGTATCTTCCTTTGCATCTCTTGATGGAGCATTATGCTCTCATTATATTACTGACCCATCTTTTTTTTTTTTTTCCTATTATGCATTTCTCTTTGCTGATATCCTTTATCTCTGTATTTCTTGAGCAATTCTTTGTTGGTAATGTATTTGCAGGCTGCTTATGTTTGCCATATACCATTTTTCCTCATTGATCTTTGTAGCCATTTCTACTTTTTAATTATTTAAAGGCTGGGAAGTCCCTTGACTTTCTGTCTGCAACCAACCTGGTGGAGAGCCTCATGATCAGTGGGTGATGAATTCTTTGACTATGGCAACAAAGAAAAATATAAAATGGTCTTTTTGTCTTGTTCTCTACAGACTTGCTTGCAGATGAAAGAAAATGGGACAAAGGGTTCCAAGAATTGGACCATTCTTAGATGTATACAAACATTAACTCAGCTATTAGAATTGTAGATGTGAGATCTTTGTAGTGAATTGGGCATACTATTGACTGAACTGAATTTTATCTGTCTTGACAAGTAGGTGGCACAGTGAGTTAGTGCTTGCCTGTAGTCAGAAAAATCCAGTTTCAAATTTGAACTAAGATACTTAATTGCCTTTGTAATCCTGGACAAGTTGCTTAGCCACTGCCTGCTTCAGTTTCCTCATCTGTAAAATTCCTCTCACTGTTAAAAGGATAAAATGAAGGGTGTGTGTGTGTGTGTGTGTGTATGTGTGTGTTTACATATATAATCACTTTGTAAACCATAAAGCGCTATTCAAATACTATTATTATTATTGTCTAATTGCTATGAAGAAAATAGGAAAAAAGTTACAGTAGAAATGGAAGGAAAGTTCACTTTGGAGAGGCAAATAATGACAAACAGTTATATGCGTAGAGCATTTATTAAGCGTTTACTCTATGCTGCCAGGCATTTTGCTCAGTTGTAGGAATATAAATTTGTTGCTAAGTCATTTTTCAGTTGTATTGGATTCTTCATGACCCCATTTGGGGTTTTCTCAGCAAAGATACTAGAGTGATTGGACATATTCTTCTCCAGCTCATTTTACAAATGAGGAAACTGAGGTAAAGAGGGCTAAGTGATTATTTTAGGTCACACAGTAAGTGTGTGAGAATGTATTTGAACTTAGAAAATGAGTTTTCCTTACTAGACCTTACTAGACTAGAACACCCTCTCCACTGTGTTACCTAACTACCTAAGGATACAAATACAAGTAAGAAAGCCCTTTTCCTCTAGGAGCTTATATTCTCCTAAGAGATTTACACCTAAAGGGGAGCTGAATCCATGTAAAACCTATGATTGTTATGGTGATGTGATATGGAGCAGTCCAGGAAATGAAATGGATGCCTGGGGCTTGGCCAGATAAAGCAGAAGCTTATCTATCAGAACCTAGAGATCCTGGAGAAAGTAGAGAAGAGGGAGATAAAGAAATTGGCATTTGTTTCACTCAATTTCGATTTTTAAAAATCATTTAGGAACCTAATACATAATGTTCTCTGAAACCTAAGAAGTCTCTTCAAAAGTCCTATTCTGATGCTACATTGAGGTGAACTTCAGTAAGATATCTAAAATTGGAGTTTCTGAAATTGCTAGAGAAAAAGATGGGCTTTGAGTATGTAGGCTTGCAGGGATTGCAGTCTAATATAGATAGGTATACAATTTATCGATAGACAACTTAAGGACCATCTCTAAACAATAGACTACTTTGAGGATTTAAATTTGGGTAGGCTTTTCCTCCGCAGAAGGTTAGTTATTAGGTGATAAACATTTTGGGCCATAGTCACAATTAAAATCATTCCCTAGGGAGAAAGAGGATCTTAACCTGGGATCACTAATTTTTTTAAATAAAATTTTAATAACTATTTCATTATGATTAATTTTCTGTGTAATCTTTTGTATTTATCTTATGTATTTAAAAATATTTTGAGGAGGACTTCATATTTTTCACTAAACTTTGTCAAAGGGGTTAAGTGGCACAAAGAGGTCTCTGAGGATGTCCACTTTAAGGGATTATTGAAATCTTGAATTTTTTCAATGTGTTGAAATTACCTAAGAAGTGTGTTTTCTATGCCATCTAGTGGCTAAATATTTATCTTTTTTTTTTTTTTTTTTTTCTTTTTTAAATTGGTTAGAAAGAAGAAAGAAAAGGTGGTGTTTTAGGGATTTTAAAGTAGAAAATTCTTCATAAAGTCATTAGCATATCTTTTGCCACTGACACTTTTTCTTAAATTGATGATGCAATTAGATTTTGATGAGGGTATGCTTTGGTAGAAATAATGAAAAGACATAAATCTTGTCAACCATGTGCAAATGAGAAGAGCAAATCCTTTATGTCATGTAAAAATGGGCAGTACAGTTAAAAATCATTTTAAGGAATGAATTAAACCTGAACTATTGTTCAATGTCACGTGCCAATCAGTACTATATTTAATCCAACCTGTACATGATCAGACAATTAATGGGTACATTTGTCACTACCTTAGAATTTCTTACCCATTTGACCTTCCAATGTTGAAAGTCCTATTGATTTTGCATTTCAGTTTCTATTTTTTCTTCCACTCCAGTTCTTGTACTTTGAAGCATTGCTACGAAAACTATAAAATTACTGATTAGTTCCATGATAGATTTATAACGTGTATTCTCAATGCATCCTCATTGATGATACTTGGCAGAGTTTCTTTTTTAAAATAATTTTCATCTATTATTATCTCATGTTACATAAATTTCCAAACATTTTTTTTCAAGCCTGAAAATTATCCCTCATCTATCACTTTTCAAATTTTGTTGCCTTCTATTTCTGAGAAGATTGAGGTCATTGGTTATGTTTTTTACTCTTTTCTCACTTCAAATTTTTTTGTATTTTTCTCTTTCCTTTTTCCACATACTTTAAAAAATGTTTTATTGATTTCTTTTGTCTTTACATTGTTTTCTTCTAATTAACCCACCTCTTATGGGGGGAAAAAGGGTAAAGAATTAAAGGGTAAAGAACTTTGTCTAATCAATCACTCTCGCCTTCCCTCCTTCCCCCCATAGGGAAGAATGTAGTTAACTCTTTTCTAAGATCTTTATTGATTTTCTTTCCATCACTCAGAGTTCATTTTCCTTGTTAGTGATCCTTTCATTTCTAACCTTATTACTCATTTGTCCTTCCTTACTATACAGTAATATTCCACTACATTCATTTATCATGGTTTTGTTTTATTCACTAGTCATTCTTCAATTAGCACCTAATTTGTTTCCAGTTCTTTGCTACTACAAAGGGTTGCTATGAATATTTGGCTCTCTATTAAGCCATTGTTTCTGGCTTTGACTTCCTTGGAATATATTCAGTAATGAGAACCCTGTATTTACTTTTAAAATAAGTCTTATTGATGCGTTTTGTCTTTATACTTATTGTTTCTAGGTATGCCTTGCCCCAGACATAAAACCTTCCCTTGTGACAATGGAAAAAAAAAATAAACCCTATAAACGACACATTTCCCATTGCTGAAAAGGAGGTGGAATTTTTGTGGTTGTTTCTGTGCAACTGTATTTGGTCATTATTACTTATGTCTGGTTTCTCAAAGATGGAGGATTAGGGATTAGTAATTCAGCCAAACTCTCCTAATATTCCCCTGCAAACAACTTTAAAATGATGTCTGAATCTAATTCTGGATTGGCAGAGCCAATAAACGGTCAGAGGAGATACTTTTCTAGACTAAGACAACTGAGGTCGTCAACAGGAGATGACTGGGATCAGAAAAGCAGCTTCAAGATCTCCTAGACCAGAGCCACTGATAGTGGAGCAACTTGTCAGATAGAGATTAGGAGGCCTTAGCTGGCTGGCTACAGATTGGGAGCTGTTCAGGGACTCCGCCCCCCCTCCCCTGAAGTTCTGGGGTACAGTTCCAGGGCAGAGAGAAGTAGACAATTATAAGGGAGCAGAAGCTCACAGTTCCAGGGTCAAAAGGAACTTTAGTGCAAAGGCTACAGAGGAGTCTGTTTAAAGTGCCAGAAAAACAGTGTCACAACTCTCCCCTGAATTTCACTACCTTGGAAGTACTGAAAACTTGCAGAGCCCCAGAACTAGCTCTGAGAACAGTAGCATTACTTAAAAGTTGAAGCTTGGGATAGTGTCTCCCCCACCCTAGGGAAGCAGAGCCCAACTTTAATATAAAGTTCAAAGTCAAATTGAATAACTTAAAATTGAATAACAAGAATAACCTACCCAGCAATTAAGGACTTTATAAAGCATTTTTGATGAAAAGACCAGAGGTTAATAGAAAATTTGACATTCAAATATAAGACTCAAAAGAAGCATAAAAAAGATAAATGTGAATGAGAAATCATAAGACTCAATAAGGTTAAACTGTTTACATTTTTTATGGAAAGATAATACATGTAATTCCTAAGAATTTTATCATTATTAGGGCAGTTAGAAATAGTCTACATAGAGATCATAAGTATGAATCAATTATATTAGAATAAACTTTAATCTCATTGTAATTGGCTCAGAGAGAGAAGTATACTTCACACCCACCCACAACAGTCACAATTACTTGGATATAGAAGTGTATCTTGTCCAAAAGGGAAATAGAAAGGGAAAGGAGAAGAGATGGTTTCAGGGAGGGGAAAGAGTGGGGAATGGAGGAGATAATAAAAGGGAGAGTAGATTAAGGAAGGCAATGGTTAGAAGCAAAACAGACTTTTAAAAAGATAAAAAAGATGAAAATGGTATGGAGGGAAATAGACAGCAATCATAATTGAATATGAATGGGATGAGCTCACCCACAAAACAGAAGTGGGTAGCAGAATGAATTATAAACTGGAATCTAATAATATATTGTCTAGAAGAGACACACGAAACAGAAAGACACACAATTAAAAAGGAAAATGGAGTACAATTTATTATGCTTCAGCTTAAATAAAAAAAAGGCAGGGGCAGCAATTGCAATCTCTCCAAAAATTGATCTAATTAAAAATGATAATCATGGAAACTATCTTGACAAAAGGTAATGACAATAAAGACAATGAAGTAATGTCAAAAATTTTTATAAACAGTTTCTCTGAAAATAAAAGCTATTCCCCAATTGATAAAGAGCCATGGGATATGAGGTAATGAATAGAGTGAATTCAAATCTAGCCTTAGACAATTACTAGCCATGTGACCATGGGGAAGTTTGCCTCAGTTTCTCATCTGTAAAATGAGCTGAATATGTAAACTGCAAACTACTCTAGTATCTTTACCAAAAAACCTTTAAATGGAGTCATGGAGAAGTGGATACAGCTCAAATGACCAAATAACAAGGGATATAAACAGGCAATTTTCACGACAAGTCAAAGTTATCTTTAGTGATGAAAAAATGCTTGAAATCACTGTTATAAAAATTTAAATTAAAACAGTTCTGAGGAAGCATTTCATAGTTATTAGAAGCAATGAATGCTGGCTGTTATAAGGGAAAATAGATACACTAACAAACTGTTAGAATTGTAATCTGGTCCAATTGTTCTGGAGAATAATTTGAAATTATACCCAAAGGGATATAAAACTGCATAAATAAAAACTGCATACTCCTTGACCCAACAATACCATTATTAGATCTGTTTTCCGGAGATATTTTAAAAAAGGGAAAGGAGCTTATATGTATAAAAATATTTAAAGCAATTCTTTGTAGTGGCAAAGGATTAGAAATCGTGAGGATACACATCAGCTGGTTAAATTGTGTCATATGATTATGATAGAATACTATTATGACGTAATGAATACTGATGGAAGTGATTGCAGAAAAATTAATGGCAATATCTGTGAATTGATGCAAAGTGAAGCAAAAACTGAGATCATTGTATACAATAATAGCAATGTTATAATGATGACCAATTGTGAAAGATTTGACTACTGTGATTAAGACAATGATCCAAGATAATTTCAAAGAACTCCTGGTGAAAAATGCTCACTGCCTTCAAAGACAGAATTGGATAAACACTGAGAACAAACTAAAATATAGTTTCCTTGCTTGTAAAAAAGAGTCCAACTTCTATTTTTAAGTGTTTATTTTTATTTGTATTAATATAATCATGTGTTTTGTTCTCCTTTGCTTTCTTTACTTCATTTTTTCATTTTTTTCTTTCAAGCTTTCCTGTGTTTTTCATAATTTTTTGTTTTTGTCATTACTTATGGCTATGGTACAATAATATCCCATTATATTTATATATCACAATTTCCTTTTTTTATTATAGCTTTTTATTTACAAGATATATGCACGGGTAATTTTTTAGCATTGACAATTGCAAGACCTTTTTTCCAACTTTTCCTCTCCTTCCCTCAACTCCTTCCCCCAGATGGCAGGTTGACCAATACATGTTAAATATGTTGATATATAAGTTAAATACAATATATGTATACATGTCCTAACAGTCATTTTGCTGTACAAAAAGAACCAAAGCAAGACTTTGAAATAGTGTACAATTAGCCTGTGAGGGAAATCAAAAGTGCAGGCGGACAAAAATAGAGGGATTGGGAATTTGATGTAATGGTTCATAGTCAACTCCCAGAGTTCTTTCACTGGGTGTAACTGGTTCAGTTCATTACTGCTCTATTGGAACTGATTTGGTTCATCTTATTGTTGAAGAGGGCCACGTCCATCAGAATTGATCATCATATGGTATTGTTGTTGAAATATATAATGCTCTCCAGGTCCTGCTCATTTCACCCAGCATCAGTTTGTGTAAGTCTCTCCAGGCCTTTCTGAAATCATCCTGCTGGTCATTTCTTACAGAACATATATATCACAATTTCTTTAACCATTTCCCAAATTGATGATCAGGTACTTTGTGTTTTTGCTACCATAAAAGTGTTACCTATAAATAGGCTTGTATATATGTAAAACACTCTCTGTTTCTTTCCCATCTCTCTGTCTCTCTCTGTCTCTCTGTGTCTGTCTGTCTCTCTCTCTGTCTCTGTCTCTCTCTGTCTCTTTTTCTCTTCATCTTTCTCTGTCTCTCTCTCTCTCCATCTGTCTCTCTTTTTCTCTCCATCTCTCTCTCTGTCTCTCCATCTCTTTCTTCATCTCTGTCTCTCTCTCCATCTCTCTCTGTTTCTCTCTTTTTCTCCCCATCTCTTTCTTTGTCTTTTTCTTTCTCCATCTCTCTATCTCTTTTTCTCTGCATCTTTCCGTTTCTCTCTTTCCCTTTCTTTTTCTCCCCATCTCTTTCTCTCCCCTTTCTCCCTCTCTACCTTTCTCCCTCTCCCCCTTACTCCCAGGTGTTTCTCCCTTTTTCCCTTTCTTTTCCCCCAACCTCTCTGGACAACACTCCCCAAACTTTCAGGTTTTGGATGCCAGAGATGAATCTTGCCCAGGATGAGTATGAACGGGGTAGAATTTTCAGCTTTCCTCTTCTTCTTTAACCTATTTTAACATCTACTTTCCTAGGACCAGATAAGGCAGAATGATTCACAAAGTCGGAGACCTATCTTATCCTTTAGATCCTTTAGACTTATGTCCTCAACTGCCAGGCAGACATTTACTAGATGGCCAGTAGGAGGGGCAATCCCAGCTTTCCAGACTTATTATTCCTTTTGAGAAATTTTCCCTTCTACTTCTGACACCCTGGCAATGCTGTCCCTATGTTAACATTTAGAGCTATTTGTTTGCATTGATGCACTTAAATTAAGAGTTCATGTTAGCATCTTTGCAGGGACCTGTGAATACTAAATCCATCTTTTTTTCTTAGTTTTCATCCTTTTCAGTATCTGCCACAGTTGGTGCTGAACATTTTCTTTTAAAAACTGTTTTCTTTTAAATGGCATGATATTGTCTTCTAGTTTTCATCTTATTTTTTGGATTCCTTCTTCTCTTGCTTACTTGGCTTCTCTTCTATCTTCTATCTTCTATCTTGAGTAGGACCATTTCTTAAAAACAATTTTTTATTTTCAAAATAACATACAAAGAGGGTTTTCAATATACACTCTTGTAAAACCTTGTGTTCCAAAATTTTCTCCCTCCTTTCCCCTTTCTCCCTCCCCTAGACAGCAAGTAATCCAATGTAGGTTAAACATATGCAATTTTTCTAAACATATTTCCACATTTTTCATGCTGCACAAGAAAAATCAGATAAAAAAGAATTGATTGAATTCTTTTTTAATTGAATGAGACTGAAAAATGAAGTGAGATTGAAAAAACAAACAACCAACAAAAAAAGTGAAAATACTATGTTGTGATAGTAGGGATATTTTTCAAGACCATTCTTGTGATGTTTCTTTCATTTTTATTATTTAACATTTATTTTGTTGTTTCCCTGGTACTCCTTTGACTTGTTTTCAGCTCATATAAAGCTTTCCATGTTTCCTTCAATTATATGTTTACTGATTCTTGTGGTACAATTCCATTATGTTTACGTGCCACATCAGATTGAGGTTTTTAAAATTTATCCTATTTATAGTTCATTGATTTTGTCTCACAATTGTCAAGTCATGGTTCTTTGACTCTGAATTTTATTCAGAAATTCAGCTGGCCTATGAGGAGTTAAGTTTAGAAATCCAGTTCTGCTAATTACTGTTCTATTCTTGCCACAAGGAAATCTGCTATTCTTGCAAGATGTAGGTGATGTCGGGAGTCTGATCGAGTATCTTTCCTTCAAGGATTCTGGTTTTCTATCCAAAGAAGTCTTGTCCACTATTTCTAACCTTGTTAGTAAGACTTTAACAATGAATGTTTCTTACTCATAGGAGAGAAGGAAGGAGTTGTGCTAACTTCTTATTCTCAATTTCCAACCAATGACATTGTCCTCCCTGCCTTAGCTATCAATGCTAGTGATGTCATCATTCATGAAGTTGAGTTCTTTTAGCCAATCATAACTTATAACTCATTCCCCACTTATAAACTCCAGTTCTTTGTTTTGTACTCCCCAAAATTTTTAAAGGGAGCTGTCCCCCTCATGTGGCCCCTTTTTTGTGGTAATGCTTGTTCAGATTCCATTTGGGGTTTTCTTGGCAAACATTCTGGAGTGGTTCGCCATTTTTAAATGGAAATGCTTCCTATTTCTTATTCTTTTGTTCTTTAGCTATCTTCATAAAATATAAACTAAGATACACTATGTATTTTGTTGAAAATAAAATAAAAATAAAAGCATTTTTCAGTCATTTTCAGTCATGGTTAGCTCTTTGGGACCCCATTGGCAGTTTTCTTGCCAAAAATACTGGAATAGTTTGCTGGTTCCTTCTGCAACTCATTTTGTAGGGGAGGCATACAGTTCATTGGCTTTCCCAGGATCACACAAATAATATGAGTCTGAGGCTTGATTTTGAACTCGAATCTTTCTGATTCCAGGCTTGGTATTCTATCTATTTCATCTTTTAGTTGCCCTAAAAAAATTGTTGTTTGTTCTTCGTTCTCCAAGAAGACCCTGACATTAGCGAGGTGATGCCATGACATAAAAGTGAATTGGATTTGAGTGAGGAAGGGCTGGGCAAGGTCACCTGCCTCCTTCCTCCTCCTCCCCCCAGAGCCATCTGGCTCCAGTGGCAAGATGGACGATTGGAGATGGTCCTGGATGAAATAAAGTAATCCTGGTCCTTTTCCTTTTGATAGGACTCGCTGTCAAAAATTCTTGTGATTTACAAATAATTACAGATCTATGGGTCTAAAACTTGCCTGTCTTGTCTTTTTAGTGTTGAAGACTTTGGCTTGGGTCTTTTACTTAAGTCCAAGCAGATAAAACGTATGATTTCCTCTTATGTGGGAGAAAATGCAGAATTTGAACGGCAATACCTAGCTGGTGAATTGGAAGTAGAGCTTACACCACAGGTAAGATGCTTTCTTTGGGTCATGAAATCAATATCATCTGTAATACTGATTTATTTAAATATTGGTGTTTTATCTATCCTTTTTTTTTTTTTTTTTTTTTTTTTTTTTTGCGTGTGAGAAAATGTCATTTTGTCAAATTAAGATGAGGAGAGGGCCTGGAAGCCAGAAAGATTTGGATTCAAGTCCTGACAGATGTTGCCTTTGTGGCTTAGGCAAGTCATCCTCTAAATAACTCTTTTAAGACTAAGCTGTAGAATTGGTGCCGACCTATATGGGCAGAGAGAGATTTTTAGTTTGGGAGTTCTCTCTGTGAGTGAAATCATAGGTCTAGTTGCTGTCCCCTTTGTTTAAAAAAACACAAATTTAGGAAGATAATGCCAATTTATAATTTCATCCCTCTTAGTTTATTTTATATGTCATATTTTGTTGTCTGTCATATGCTAGACACTTTGACAAGCTGCCACAATGTTGAAAGATTATTTTAAAAGGAAGTTAAGAAGATATTTTTAAGTAAATTATTTTACTATGTAGTTAAACAATTTGCTGCTATTTTCCCACATGGTTCAAATATTTGTTATAGTTTAGGGTAAATTTTATAGCATGCAGATATGGAGGTATTTGAATGCATTTATCCACTAGTCCTTTGGCTTTCATTCTGGGGACCTTGCAGACTGTATTGATACATGTTGGATAAAAACAGTCTACATAGTCTTTACTCAGTTGGCAGTGAATGTCTGTGGCAGAAACATCTTTTTTAACATTAAAAAAAGAAACATAACATTCGCATTTTTTTCTCTGGGAATTATATATTTGGGAGAGTAACTATTTTTGCCTAAGGATATACCAGCTTACAAATAGCTGCAGCTGGCCTATTTTATGGTGTTGTCAAATATGCTTTACAAAATATTGTATTACTAACAGAGTCATCATACTCTGCAGAGATTTCCTTTCTAACAGCCCCAGCCCTCCAACTTGTATTCAGTCCATATACATTTATTCAGTGCCTGTTTTGTAGAACTGTGGTTACAAAAAATGGCAAAAGGCAGTCCCTGTTCTCAAGCACTTACAGTCTATTGCAGAGACAGCTAATTCAGCCAGCCTTATGGTGGTAAAGTCATTTTTGAATAAGTTTTATTTATTCTACTCTGTCCTCCCCCTTATACTGGTGGGATGTACACATTTTCTTTTCTCATTATCTTTAGGCTGGACCTAAATGTTTCTTTTTTCAATCTTATGTTCTATATACATTGGTCTTACTTATTGGTCTTCTGTAGAATCAGCCCTTTGAATAGTATTGGCACTGATAAGTGTTTTATATAACTTTATAATTATTTAAGTTTTTCTCAAAGTTTTCTCAAAGTTCTCAGAGAAATTCATATAATAATCTACTCAAGTGATTACATCACTGATTCTGTTCAAATAGAGATCCTGCTTGGCCTGATGCTCTCCTTGGGATCTGAGTGTGCACCTCATGTTGTTTCATGTTCATTCATGATGGTGAAATTCTCTTTCAGACTCTGTATTAGTTACAAAATTTGCCTAACCACAAGCTTAGGAGCTTTTGTCTCTGTTGTCCAGTAGGGACAAGGAAGAAAAGGACAGAGGAAAAGAAGGTAAACTAGGAAGGAAGAAGGGAAAGAAAAAATGAATAGGAATTTATTAAACTCTATTATGCATCAGATGCTGCTGGGCTACTTAATTATGTGCCACACTTTATAAATATTATTCTTTTCTACTTTATAACAACCTTGCTATTATTATTATTTCATTTTACAATTGAAGAAACTGAGACAGAGATGATGTGACTTGCCCCAAATCACACAATGTTTGAGACTAAATTTGAATTCAGATTTTCCTAACTCAAGGTACAGGGTTCTAGCCACTTAACTGTACTACTTAACTCAGGAAGAAAAAAAATGCTACCTGGTTAACTTGTTCAAGTTATTTAGCTTTATTGAGTCCCACTTTCTTCATCTCTAAAATAAGGGATTGGATGAAGATAGCCCCGAAAGTCTTTCTAGTTCTAAGTTTCTGATCTTGTGAATTGAAATACTACTGGTTGTTAAATCATTTTAATCATATTCAACTCTTCATGATCCTACTTTGGAGTTTCCTTGGCAGAGATAATAGAGTGGTTTTCCATTTCCTTTTCTCTTTTCCTTCAGTTCATTTTATAGATGGTGAAACTGAGAACAAAAAGGACAGACTGACTTTCCCAGGGTCACACAGTTATTAAGTTGAACCCATGAAGATGTGTCTTCCTGATTCCAAACCCAGTGCTTTGTGCACTGCACCACCTACTTGCCCCAGTGTACCCATAGAAATTGTCAGTTTGAAACAAAGCATGCTAAAGAAAAGAAGATATAAAAAGAAATTTTGATTTTTCATGTTGTTAAATAATTTAAAATATTATTATTATTATTTGCTGACGCAATTGGGGTTAAGTGACTTGCCCAGAGTCATACAAAATTATTTCTTTATATAAATTTGAAGACAGAGAAGCAGTTTGGGATAGTGGCTACAGAGCTGGCTTTGGAGTCAGAACGAATTAGCTTCAGAATGTCCTACCTCTTGATACCCACTGGTAGTTTGACTTTGGAAAAATCATTGAATGTGTCTCTCGAAGATGAAAAGCAATTACCTATTTGAGGTTTCCTTTTCCATTTCCTTTTACAGATAAGGATCTTAGGCAAACAGGTTTAAGACACTTGTCCAAGATAATACAGCTAGTCTGAGGCCAGCTTTGAATTCAGGAAGAGCACTAACAAAAAATGTATCAACACTTTTGAGATTCTCTGTTGCTATGTAACTCAGGGAGAATACATTAATGAATTTATATGTCTGGGCAAAAAAATAATAAAGCCTTGGCTACAGTGAATACTGAGGGGGAATACATTAATGAATTTTTTTTTACAAAAAAAAAAAAAAAAAAAAAGCCTTGGCTATCATGCATATTAACAGCTTAAACTGACCCTAGTTGAAGGTATTCACTTTAGCTCTTAGGTTAATGGGATGGGATGGAATCATCTTTGTGGTGTTTTTTATTTCAGGAGTGCCAAAGCCTCCTGGCCACAAACTGAGTCCCCAGCTTTGGGGACTGAAATTCCTGGTATAACTTGTTGTTCTGGGCTAAAGACTTGAATTCACCCATTAAGTGCAAAAGCCCATTAGGGCTAACATCCTACCCTGTTCTTAATTCTAAATGTATTCTTGGAAACATTCTAATCAGATGAGATGGCAAGTCTTAAGAATAGAACTGCAATGGTAGCCATATGACAAATATTTTTGATGTAGAGAAAGGAGTCAGGGAACATTCAGAATGCAGGGAATTGTCCTAAAGATTATTGTCCTGTGTCAAGAATCCTGAGGAAAATCTGGAAGGGAAAAGCAGATTAGCAACTAGTAGTGAAGTTGCAGTGGCTCTTATGTTGGGATTCATGAACCTGAATTTAAAACTTGTGAGAACTATTTTAATATATATGGTGTCTTTGGGAATACCTAAGTATATTTTATGCATTTAAAATTATTACTCAGAAAAAGGGGTTCACAGTTTTACCACATTCCACCAAAAAATGGTTAAGGACTCTTGGTACAGATTTTGAATGCTTGAATTTCAAGGCATTTGACAGTCTCCTATGATATCATTGTGGTCTATATGGTTACTCTCCCTCGTGTTTGAAGAAAACCAAAATGACATCGCTACCACGAGCACAAATTGTCTGAATGAACATTTGGGAGAGAGATGTCTTTAATTTGTGCATTCCACACTTTTTTTTGAGTTATTGCAATTTTGCTCCACTCAAAGAGCATACTGCCTTTTTTGAGGATATGACATGATGGGTGGTCCTAGGCCAGACTTCCCTATTTCTCAATCACTTTCAGAGTTCTTCACAGAGGCCTTGAGAGTGTCTTTATATCACATCTTTAGACTGCCATGTGGGCATTTGTCTTGCAAATTCTCGTAAAATAGTCTTAAACTGAGTCTTTTGACATTTGAACAATGTGGCTAGTAGAGTTTTAAATGTTCATCTAGAAAAGATCTATCTTATCTTGCCAGGTGATCTTCAGAATCTACCTAAGATGATGAGAGTTGAATGACTGAGCCAAAAGGCTCTCATTAGTGAATTAGGGCTATCCTGAAGGGAGATCTCTTTAATATTTTTTTTACTAGTGATCTAGATGTAGACAAAGATTAATCTTTATCCATTTTGCATGAAGACAGACACTGTAAAAAAAAGGTCTCAAGTAGGCTACAAATATAAGACTAATTAAAATAAGATATTTATAAAGTGCTTTGAAAATCTTGAAGCAATATAATAATATAAGCTATTGTTATTATAATGTGGAAGTTAGCAGGTAAATATCAATTCCTATGCTTGGTTTGAAAAAAATAATCAGTTACATAACTATAGAGTGTCTCAAAAATAATATTAGCACTCTTAATTAGCTCTCTTAATAATTAGCACTCTTCCTGACTTCCAAGCTGGCCTCAGACAAACCTGTATGATCTGGGACAAATTCCTTAACCCTGTTTGCCTCAGTTCCTCATCATCCTGGTTGAGAGAGCTGAAGATTAGGCCATAGAAAGAGTGACCGAAGGAACTGAGGATATTTAGTGTGATGAAGACTTAGTGAAAACATAATAGATTATGTGTGTGTGTGTGTGTGTGTGTGTGTGTGTGTGTTTATATTTTAAGAAATTAGTATCTCTCAATACATTATTGTATATAGGATACATTACTGAAAGGAAGTCTCTACCAGAGTTAACTACATTATATGTAATTTTATATATGTATATGCATGTGTGCATATACACATGTATTATATCACATAATTTATAGATAGATACATTTACATATAATTTACATGTATGCATATGCCTATATAACCTATCATTTAATGTATCAAATAGATAAATATGTACTATAATATATAAAATATAAAACATAAATTGAATATTTATATAAAATGTAACAAATATGTAAATTTAAGTTAAATATATTTATGTTGTGTAATATAAAATATATAAACATTTATATATTTAATATAAAAATTGGTTGCTTAGCATTTTGGACATATTGTATAATTCATGCTTAATATGTTAAATGTAAATAGCAATTATTTCTGCTTTGGCCAGAAATCCAGAGAGTCTTACCTACCAAATTTATTTATTTAGTGTTTTTTTTGGGGGGGTGAGGGTGGGGAGTGGCTAGGTAAAAGAGAAAATTCTTTGCCTCAATTGCTAACTAGCCTTATTCACTGACTGGGTGTGGTCTCAGTCAGGCTGAGACCAGTTGAAGACCCTAGCTTAATATATATAATTATATATATATATATATAAACATTTGTTATATAATGTACATAATAATGAATAGGCATGTGATATTATTTAATACATTGCATGTAGTGTGCAATCTTATAGACATAGTTATTATTTATATTAAATATATAAATTTTCAATATAAAATTCATGCAATCTATGTATCTATTGATAAGACGTATGTGTGTGATATGTTTGTGTATGGCAACTAGGTGATTTTCAGTAGATTAGAGCCCACAGGCTTTTAGTTAGAAAGACCCAAGTAGCCTCAGACTTCAGACCTGAGTTGTGTGAACCTGATTACCTAATCTCTCTTTACCTTAATCCAGTGGAGAAGGAAAATGGCCAAACACTATGGTAATTTTGCCAAGAAAACCCCATGGATTGGTACATTTTGGTCCATGGGTCACAAAGAATCAGTTGGACCTGACTAAACAACACAGAAGAAATATAAGACTTTGTGTTTGTGGGTCAGGTAAGCAGGATTAGAGCTGGGAAATGGAATTTGCTGAGATCCAAATTTCAGTTTTAAAGGAAAGAGAATGTACTGTTAACTAGAGCTGCCCCAGAGTGCATTAGGTTCCTGCAGCAAGTTCCTTCTTACTAATGGGTCTTGGCCCAGGACCAAGATTGGACCTAAGACTTAGGGTTCAGATTGGTTTGGGTTTAAGGCCTCATTCTTTTAATTTTTTAAAATTTTAATAGCTTTTTATTTACAAGTTATATGCATGGGTAATTTTACAGCATTGACAATTGCCAAACTTTTTGTTCCAATTTTTCCCCTCTTTCCCCCTCCCCCCCTCCCCTAGATGGCAGGATGACCAATATATGTTAAATATGTTAAAGTATAAATTAAATACAAAATAAGTATATATGTCCAAACTGTTATTTTGCTGTACAAAAATTATCGGACTCTGAAATGTTGTACAATTAGCCTGTGAAGGAAATAAAAAATGCAGGTGGGCAAAAATATAGGGATTGGGAATTCATTGTAATGGTTCTTAGTCATTTCCCAGAGTTCTTTCGCTGGGTGTAGCTGGTTCAGTTCATTCCTGCTCCATTGGAACTGATTTGGTTCATCTCATTGCTAAAGATGGCCAAGTCCATTAGAATTGATTATCATAAAGTATTGTTATTGATGTATTTAATGATCTCCTGGTCCTGCTCATTTCACCATCAGTTCATGTAAGTCTCTCCAGGCCTTTCTGAAATCATCCTGGTGGTCATTTCTCACCAAACAATAATATTCATAATATTCATATACCACAATTTATCCAGCCATTCTCCAATTGATGGGCATCTACTCAGTTATTAGTTTCTGGTCACTACAAAGAGATCTGCCACAAACATTCTTGCACATGTGGGTCCCTTTTCCTTCTTTAGTATCTCTTTGGGGTATAAGCCCAGTAGAAACGCTGCTGGATCAAAGAGTATGCACAGTTTGATAACTTTTTGAGCATAGTTCCAAATTGCTCTCCAGAATAGCTGGATGTGTTCACAATTCCAACAATGCATCAGTGACCCAATTTTCCCACATCCCCTCCAACATTCTGCATTATCTTTCCTTGTCATTCTAGCTAGTCTGAGAGGTGTGTAGTGATATCTCAGAGTTGTCTTAATTTGCATTTCTCTGATTAATAATAATTTGGAGCATCTTTTCATATGGCTAGAAATAGTTTCAATTTCTTTGTCTGAGAATTGTCTGTTCATATCCTTTGACCATTTATCAGTTGGAAAATGGCTTGATTTCTTATAAATTAGAGTTAATTCTCTACATATTTTGGAAAAAGGCCTCATTCTTAAGAAAGAAATCTAGCCAGTAAATCCCAAGATATCTTGGAGGGGAGGGTTCAGAGGTGTAAAAAAGAAAAAAAGTGCTTTTAAGAGCATCTGTAGGTAACAATATGATCCCAGATCTGGATGAAGGAAGTCTTCCAACTGAACAATTCCAGACCAGCTTTACTCACAGAAGTTGTTATTTGTCCTTCCTTCTTGAAGAGAACCATGAAGTCAGGGAGGTGATAACATGACATGCAAATGAATTGGATTTGAGAGATTGTGCAAGGTCCCCCACCTCATTTTTTCCTCCAGAATCATCTGGGTCCAGCCCCAAGATATAGATAAGGATGACTGTAGATGAAATGGTTATCATATGCTTACAGATGCTCTTTAAAGCATTTTTTTCTTTTTCTTTTGCATCTCTGAACCCTTCCAAAATACCTCAGGGCTTAAATTTCTTTGTGAAGAACCAGGCCTAAACCAAAATCAGTCTGTTTCTCATTGGCTACCAATAGGTCCTTAGGCCAAGCCTATTTGGTCATTGTTTGAGTCCTGAATGACTCAGAATGAATGTAAATGTCAGTCATTTCTGCTTTGGCTAGAAAGCCTGAGGGCCTTCCCCTTCCAGATTCATTCATTCATTTATTTATTCATTCATTTACATATTTTTTTTTTTGGCAAGATGAAAGAGGAGATTTTTTTGCCTTAATTGCTACCTAGCCTAAATCACTGAATGGGTGTAACCTCAGTCAAACTGAGACCTGTTAAAAATCTTAGCTTTAAGAGACCTCCTACTGGTTCAGGGCCATCTCTAGTTGTTCTGACCTGTATCTGGCCACTGGACCCAGATAGCTATGGAGAATAACCTTGCCCAGCTCTTCCTCACTTCAATCCCAATTCACTTGATCATCATGGCATCACTTCCCTGATGTCATGGTCCTCTTGGAGAGTGATGGACAAACACCACATCATTCTTACTATATTCAGGTCTGTAATTGGAGGCTGGAATGTTGTTTATATCCTATGGGGAAGGACCTTGTGAGTACTTACTTGCCTGGAAGGGAGAGCAGCTCAGCCTGGGAAGCTTTGAAAGGCAACTATTTACTAGTTTTTGCCTACAGAAACAGAGATCTTCTACACTGGCTCTGTACCTGTCTCCTGACGGGGCAACTAGGTGGCCCAGCAAACGGTCCTGGCCTGAGTTCAAATTCAGCTTCACATACTTAATAAGCAGTGTGACTTTGGAAAGTCACTTTACCTTTGTCTCAATTTACTCATCTTTAAAATGGGATAATAATAGTAATACCTATCGTCCAAGCTTCTTGAGAGTATAAAATAAGGTAATATTTGTAAGCCACTTTTAAAAAAAAGTTCAAGTGCTATATAAATATGAATTGTTATTTCTACTGCTGCTGCCTTCATTGCTACTATAATCATTAATATGAATACTACTACTTCTGCCACTCCCATTACTGCTACTACTACTACCACTACCACCACCACTCCTGTTACTAGCACTACTACTATTATGTTACCACTACTACCACCACCAACACCACTGCCACTATCACTACTATCCAGGTGCAGTGAATTGTAGTCATACCAATTTTAAAATTTTAATTCATTTATAGTCATGCCAGTGTCAAAGCATCCATGCAAATAGCATTTTATTTGCATAAGTACTACTTTTTTCTTAAATTTCTGGTATAGAACATAAATATATAGTATAAATATTCAAAACACATATTCATTTTAAATGAAATCTAATTGTTTTGGTACTTCATGTTGTTAGTCTGTTATTTTCAAAATAGACATATTACAGATATAATTTAAATGGAAACTAATTGTTTTGATACTTCATGTTATTGATTTGGTTTTAAAATATAGATGATTTATGCTGTGTCTTTGGAGCACAGAGTGAAATATAGATTTGCTAATTATCTATTTAACATTTTCAGTATAGGGAAATAAATCAGAGTTCAAATCCAAAGTATGTGTATGTATGCACACACACACACACACATACATATATATATACACACACACGTGTGTATGTGTGTGTGTGTATTTATATATAAAACACAGATAGGTACTAAGTGTAGATTAAGAATAGAGAGATTGTTGCTAGTGGAATAGAAATTTTTCCTTTTATTTTTAATTTCTGTACATTCAAAACATCTTAAATGCTTTTAAAGCAAGTTATTGTTCAACAATTTTATGTTAGCAAGGTTAGGGAAGGCAAAGTTTGACTGTATGTATAATTGTATAAATAAAGCAAACTCTATAGAAGAGTGCTTAGTTAAGAGTGCCTAATGCCTCATGATTGTTCTGACCTACAGGGAACACTTGCAGAGCGGATTCGTGCAGGGGGCGCTGGAGTTCCTGCCTTTTTCACCAGTACAGGGTATGGAACATTGGTACAAGAAGGAGGATCACCCATCAAATACAACAAGGATGGAAGCATTGCTATTGCTAGTCAGCCAAAAGAGGTAAGAGGAGCTCTAGTCCAAAAAAACATGTATGATCCAATTTACCTTAGATATTTCCTAGGCTGATACATAGGATAAAAGATCTGCAATATTATATATTATTTGTAGCATAAGAAGCAAAGTATGTATGCTAGGTAAAAAAAGAATAACATTACAAATCTGGTAAAATTTCTAGCTAAAACCAGTATCAAGTGTGAATTTTTATGTGTTCATGATTTACTGATAATATCACTGACTGACTTTCCAGTGATCTCTGTTCTAAAAAAGACAGAAAAAATATTTAGTAGGGAAGCTGCTGATAAAAATTTGAATTTAAAGGGTTGTAAGACTTGGATTTAAATCTCAGCCCTTCCATCTCCAGGCTTTGTTGTTTTGGATAAGACACTTCAGTGCTCTCAGTTTTCTCAATTATAAAATAGAATTTATATTGTAGCACTCACTTCATAGTGATGTTGGAAGGAGCAAGTTAGAACATATGGAAAGCTGTATAAATGTCAACTATTATTATTTAGAAACTAGGATATATTAATATGAAATAGAATGTTCCTAACCTTTTCCAATGTGCCAATTTCAATGAAGTCAATTTTGTTATTAATCAATAAGTCTTTATTACTTGCCTACTCTATGATGATACTTTATTGATGCTGAACAAGTTCATGTTAGGATGTGGATAAATGATTATGTTTATATTTGAGAGTAGAAGAGAAAGACATTGTAATAATTAATAAGCATTTATTGTTTACCATGAACCATTTGAGTTATATTAATTGCAAGATATTTTGTTGTATATTTGTGTCTGACTCTCCATGATCCTATTTGAGGTTTTCTTGGCAAAAATACAGTAGTGCTTTATCATTTCCTTTTCCACCTCATTTTATTGATGAGGAAACTGAGGCCGACAGGAAGAAGGGACTTGCTCAGGCTCACCAAGCTCATGAAGATGTATCTTCCTGACTCTAGGTGGGGTATTCTATCCACGGTGCCACTGAGCTGCGAGGGGCACAAGGACCAAAAAAGAGCCAAAGAGCCTTGCATATCTTAGGAAAAATATGTACAAATAATAACAATAATAATAGCTAGCTTTCATATAGTACTTTAAGGTTTGCAAAGAACTATGGTCATCTCATTTTATCATAAATATACATGTAAATATATTTAATTATGCTACCATATATTAAATATTATATATTTATATGTATGTGCATATAGTCCTTTGTAAACCTTAAGCCCCAAGAGAGCGTGTAAAATAATGGCTCTTGAAAATGGAAACATCTGGTTTCAAATGTCATCTTAGACACTTACTAGCTATGTGATCCTAGACAAATCATTTAACCTCAATTCCCTTAGTTTCCTTAAGTATAAAATCAAATTATTATAGCCCCTACCTTAAAGGTTGTTGGGAGGATCAAATGAGATCACATTTGTAAAATGAATAGTACATTGCCTGGCACATGGTAAATGCTATATAAATGCTTGTTCACTTCCTTTTCCTTCTCATTTGAAAATTCAGAAAGTTGGATTCAGCCTCTAGGGTCCTTTCTAACTGTAAACCTATATTCTTATGACCATAAAAAATATTCAAGTGTATATTTATTTAAGATAAACAGGATTATTTATTTAAGTTTATATCAAGGTTCTCCATTTCTGTTATTTTTCCCTGTCTTTAAATTTTTGAGAATCTGCAGAGAGAAAATTGATGGTTTATTTATAGGTTTAGATTCAGCCACATCTCCTGTACCTTCTTTATCCAGATGTCCTTTTCCTTTGATTTCTTGTTCCTCTCTTGTTCATGAGGATTTCCATTCTCATCCTCAAAAGTAGAAGGATTGAAAAAAAGAGAACCAAGTGATCAGACTTGTACTGTGTAATTGAACCTTAACCCTTATTGTTATCCAGGAGCCTCCTTCCCCCTGGTCCTTTTTCAGGCCTTCCTTTCCTCAACCCTACTGGTGAAGCAACAGAAACCACAAAACAGGCTGAGATCAGGAGAGGTAGTCAGAGGAGTTTGGGATATGGAGAGTCTAGGATTTTACTGGAAACTAGGAGAGCTGGACTAAAAAGTGAAGTACCATAGACTGATTACATTATACATTATATTTTAGTGAATACAAAAGACTACTTTGCAGACATCTGAGAAGTGCTTTGTTACTTTTATTTCTTTTCCTTTCATTGTTTTCAATGGAGATTTTTCTCCCCATCCTCTAAACCTCAATAACCTGACTAAAAAGCCAACTCTTAGGAGACTTTAAAAAAACTAGTGAACACACATTAATTTTATTTATGAGTGTGTATACACACATGCACACACACTCCCTCACTCCCTCTGTACTGAGGAGATACAGGCAGGGGTGAAAGACAAGAACCCATTCTCAGAGGGCTTGGAGTTCTGTCCTTGCTTCAAGGATGGGGGATTCTATAGTGGGCCAAGGAAGAAGAGAAAGTCTGGTTTGAATCCAGAACTAGAAAAGGAAGCCAGTGATCCTATCCCTATATCTCTTGGAAGAAAAATAATAAGGCATGTGTCTAGTGGGCTGATTCTGGCAGAAGATTCTGGGCTCTCCCAGAAGCCGTAGCTGGAAGAGGAAAGAAAGACTCTTGATTCACAAACATACTTTTCTTCCAAACTGTTTAACCAGAGGAATCATCTTGCCCTTCCTTCCCTCTCTCCCTCCCTCTCTCTCTCCCTCCCTCCCTCTCTTCCTCCCTTTTTTCCTTTCTTCCTTCCTTCCTCCTTCCTTCCTCCCTCCCTCCCTCCCTCTCTCCTTCCCTCCCTCTCTCCCTCCCTCCCTTTTTTCTTCCTCCCTTCTTTCCTTCCTCCCTCTCTCCTTCCCTCCCTCTCTCCCTCCCTTCTTCCCTCTCTCCCTTCCTTCCTTCCTTCTTCCCTCCCTCTCTCCTTCCCTCCCTTTCTCTCTCCCTTCCTCTCTCCCTTCCTTCCTTCCTTCCTTCCTTCC
This sequence comes from Antechinus flavipes, assembly GCF_016432865.1. Taxonomy (NCBI): domain Eukaryota; kingdom Metazoa; phylum Chordata; class Mammalia; order Dasyuromorphia; family Dasyuridae; genus Antechinus; species Antechinus flavipes. Next base: position 126,712,426 of record NC_067398.1, on the reverse strand, counting down.
TTCCTTCCTTCCTTCCTTCCTTCCTTCCTTCCTTCCTTCCTTCCTTCCTTCCTTCTTGCCTTCCTTCCTGCCTTCCTTCCTGCCTTCCTTCCTGCCTTCCTTCCTGCCTTCCCTCCTTCTTACACAGTCCTCCCTTCCTGACAATCTTAATCCTATCCCAGCCAAGCTGCCTTTGTCCCTCATTCTTACCGCCAAACTCTGTCTCCTTTGGTTATTGCAGGAGCCCCTACCAAATTGGGGAAGCTTGGACTCATTTCCCCATAGAAATGGCATTACCATGGATAGCTTCTTTATTTGGACAAATTACTTACACATCTTGGCCTCAGTTTACTTTTATTTAAAATGGGGTAAGCTCAGCATTTAAACCAGTATTGTTGTGAGACCCAAATGACTTGTAAAAATTCCTTGAAAGACCAAGGGGAGACAATGGAAAGAGTGCTCATCCTGTAGTCAGGGGGAGCTGAGTTCAAATCTAGTTTTAGACACTTACTAAGTCTTACCCTAGGCACAGACAAATCATTTCACCTATTTGCCTCAGTTTCCTCATCTATAAAATGGGGATCATAATACCACCTACCTCCTGGGATTTTTATGAGGATTAAGTGAGATAATAATCATAAAACACTTATTTAGCAGAGTGCCTGGTATGTAGTAAATGTTACATGAATGTTAGTTTCTATTATTTTTATTATTATGTGAATGCTGTTATTATTTTAGGTGTGGGACTGTTATGAACTAGCCTGAAAACCTAAATCATTTTTTTGCAACATTGCTTCAGTAGGAAAAGATTATGCAATGGAGTTGAGGAAGAAATTCTGGATTAGGACTAAGGTGATCTGAATTCTAAAACCTGGCAAGTCTCTCAATGCCTCTGTAAAATATCAATAATAAAAAACTTAGAATATCAATAATAGCCACCATTTGTATATCACTTACAATGTGCCAGCCACTATGCAAAATGGTTTACAATTATCTCACTTGATTCTCATAACAACTCTGGGAGGTAAGTATTATTATTATTATCCCCATTTTATAAATGAAGAAATTGAAGCAAACACATATTCCATGGCTTTACCCCGGTAACAGATTTAATAAGTGTCTGGGAGAAGATTTAAACTCAGATCTTCTTGGTATGCTATCCACTCTCCCATCTAGCTTCCTCACGTTACTCATCTGTAAAATGAGAGGTTTCATAATAATAACAGCTGGTATTTCTATAGTACTTTACGATTTGCAAAACAAACACTTTACATGTAAGGTGATCTTTAAGGTTCCCTCTAATCCTAAATCTATACAGTTGGGAAAAAAGTTCCAAACAACCATCTTACTGTGGATTATGAAAATATAATCTTTATTTGGGGTTCTTTACGATGATCTCTCATCTTCTAAGTATTTCAAAGCACAAGAAGATTTGTTATTTGTCACAGAATGGTTCTCTTCTGTTCTGAACGTTCAGAATGGTTTCCAGCAAAAAAGCTATTTTTATGAACCCTGCCAACCAGGAAATTAAGTTGGTCCAGTTTAGTTCTCAAAAGGTATTCTGAACTCTGTCCACTAGGTGGTAGAGTTGGAATAAGAATAGACCCTTGCTGGGAAAACAGTTTTATTCCTTTAAGTGATAAAGCAAGAAGATGGAGTCAGGGAGTTCAAGGCATGAATAATATTTGGTTTTCATTTCTCAGAACTACACCATGAAAGCTAGAGGAGCCTCGTAATTCTAAGTAAGCTTTTAAAATAGATTTCCTTAAAAATAACTAGAAGAAAGCAATTAGATGTTATATGAATTAGGGCAAACCTGATGACTAGCATGCATGTATTTCATTTCTTGCAGGTAAGGGAGTTTAATGGCCATTATTATGTTATGGAGAAAGCCATTACAGGTGATTTTGCCCTGGTAAAAGCCTGGAAAGCAGATCGTTCAGGAAACATCATTTTCAGGTAATATTTGTGAACAGCTGTGGTAGTGGTGGTGATGATGATATGTTTTGGAAGATATTTCTATCATGTACATTTTGATTAGAAATCAAATTCAGATATTTTACTGAGTGGACTTTTTAAAGTTGTGAGGGAACATAGTTCAATTTTCAAATGACTTAGTTATCAAGTCATTGTGCATTTAGGTGTTACATTGGATAGAATACTGGACCTAGAGTTAGGAAGATTTATTTATTCTTTTGAGTTCAAATCAAAGGCATTTATAGATATGTGATCCTGGGCATGTCACTTAACCCTTTTTGCCTCAGTTTCCTCATCTGTAAAATAATCTAGAGAAGGAAATGGCAAATCACTCCAGGGTCTTTGACTAGTAAACCCCAAATAGAGTCATGGAGAATTGAACTGAAAATGATTGAACTACAACAAAAGTTATCAACTAGGTTCTTGTAGAGAGTTCAATAGATAGAAAGCTGGCCTTCAAAGTCAGAGATCTGTGTTTGAATCATTCTTCTAACATACTGACTGTGTGACTCTGTGGGAGAAAGTCATTTTATCTCTCAATGTTCTGGGCAATTCTTTCATGGAGTTCTAGAGGAGAAACCAACTTGTATTGGTAAGAGTTTACTCATCTGAGAATTTCCTGTACTTATCAAATCACAATTCTAATTTCTATCCTTACACTGATTTTTTAATAAATAGTATTTGAACTTCAACAAAACAAAATAAAATTATTCTCTGTTCTCAAAATATATTTAAGACTTCAAGAATCTGTGATTTTGTCTGTTCATATTCCTTTTTGCTGCTGTTAATCACAAATTAATTATGCTTTCACATATGGCCATTATTAATTTCTATTACCTTCAGATTGATGACTGTGGTCAGCCTGGTAATGAATCTCATTAAATTTGCCCATCTGGCCTTTAGGTAGTAAAAAGGCTTATGGTCCTCTCATTGGTCCTGTACTCAGAAAAATCACAGAGTTGTATCAAAGGCTATCTAGTCAGACCCATCTCTGAACAAGACTCACTATTGCAATATAGCTGGAAAAATGCTCATTCGGTCTTAACTAATAGACTATGACTAGTAAAGAGGATCCTACTTGAGGCAATCCATTCCACTCAGCAAAACTTTTTTTTTTTTTTTTAAAGTAAAACTCTTAATAGTTAGGAACTATTGCCCTACTTTGAGCTTAAATTAGTTCTGCCCTTTTGAATCAAGCAGAACAACATAAATCCTTTTGTGTGACAATTCTCCATATATTTGAATATAGTTACCATGACCACTCCCTCCTCTCCTGGTTTTCTCTTCTGTAAGCTAGACATTCCTATCCCTTTCTTCTGATTATCATATCACATGGTTTCAAGTGCCTTCAAAATGCAACTCTGCATGCTCTCTGGTTGAAAAATATCCTTTCTGGGGGCAGCTAGGTGGTGCAGTGATAGACCACCAGCTCTGAAGTCAGGAGGACCTGAGTTCAAATTTGGCCTCAGACACTTAACCCTGGGCAAGTCACTTAACCTCAATTGCCTCAGCAAATTAAAAAAAAAAAGAAGAAGAAAAATGTCCTTTCCTAAATTTAATTTTTAGAAACTAGAATATGTATGGTTTCACCGAGAACTAGTATTATCTCTTTTTCTGAACTGCATCTTTCTTAATAGAGTCTATTATCATTAGCTTATTGGGCTTTGGGGCCATGAAAAACAGTAGAATATTTTCATATGTTTTAAATGTGCCCCTGCCATCTTATAGTTATGAAACTGAAGTTTATTTTTCAAATCTAACCACAGGACTTTATATTTTTCTCTGACCATTTTCAATCCAAATAATTGTGTTTGTCTTCTAGCTCATTACTCTCTTATTTATCCAGAAGGAAAACACTAGTGATTGCCAAGTGCTTTGTTAGATATCCTATGTCCACAGAATTCTTTCAAAAACCTTTTCACAAAAAGGAAATAAAATTAATCTGCTGTGATCTGTTCTTGGTGAAGTTATGCTGATTCTTAAGAATCACTTTTTTCCTTTGTAAACGATTGTCATCTCTCTCTCAGTTGCTCAAAAGCCAGTTCTTTATGGACTCCACTATTTTGTTCCTTCTTTCTTTTAATTAAAATCACTGTCTTTTGAGAGCTTTTTATTATTTGACTACAAATCTTCTCTTTTCTTAACATTTTAAACATATCTATGGGCAACTATATGGTGCATTGGATAAAGTGCCAGGACTGGAGATAAGATGGTTCAACTTCTTGAATTCAAATTGGCCTTAGACACTTATTAGCTGTGACCCTGGGCATGTTACCTAACCCTGTTTGTTTTAGTTTCCTCATCTGTAAAATGAACTGGAGAAGGAAATGCAAACTGCTCCAACATCTTTGTCAAAATAATCCCAAAACAAAAAAGGGTCACAAAGATTCAGACACAATTGCAAAAGCTACTGAACAATACATGATCTTGTCAATTTGAGTTGTTTTCCATGTTAGAGATTGTAATTTATCTATTCCTTCTTATTCTATATCTTCTGGTAAATTTTATCTATTCCTTCTTATTCTATATCTTCTGGTAAATTTTTTCTGTCTTCCGACTGTCCTTAAGTAGGTGATTCTTTAACATTACAGGAGTACGATATACAATTGCCTGTATCTTATCCCTTGTTTTAGACACATGGTCAGTCCAACTTCTTTTCTAGTCATAAATTTATTTGATGTTCCTTGTCTTCTTTTTTAAATGCAATTAATTGTTGGTCATGTGTTGAAGCCTATTTTTGTCCAGCCTAGTAGGGTTTTATAGAAACCCTAAATATGCTTTACTTCTTTTCTCTCCTAATTTTCTCCTCTTCCAGTTTCTTTACTGACCACTCCTTGTCCCTCTGTCTTTTGTCATTGGTGACTGCCTTTATGTGATCATCTTTTTCAGAAAGCACCACCTATCCTTCACTTGTTCCTCTATACCCATCTCCAGAGTTTCCACACCAAAGCTTTGCATATACACTCTTTTTTCTCACTGTGTTTCATGATAAAAAGCAACTCTACAATTGTTCCTGGATAAGATGTGTCAATCTTTGGGGATCACAGTGTCCCTCCCTTACCAGTTCACTATTTAGCTGTTCTCCCCTATTAGCATATTAAGCATTTTAGGGACATGAAATTTCTATATTTGTTTTCCCATTGCTTAGTGTTTCTAGACAAATACCTTTACATAATGGAAGAGGGATTAAGATCATAAATTTAGAGTCAAGAGGCTAAGTGATTTGCCTTATTATATAGGAAGTAAATCCTATGGCAGGATTCCCTAGATTAGTAGATTTCACCTTTTTTTCTTCTTTTTCTTAATTATGGATTCCTTTAAAAGTCTTGTGAAGTATAAGGACCCTTTCTGAGAAAAATGTTACACAAAGTAAAATATTATAAAGGAAATTATAGAAATTGAAATAGTTATAAATACATACATACAGATAGATGGATAGATATAGAAATATAGATATCTTAGCTATTCATAGACCCATGGTTTAGAACCCCTCTAAAGATGATGAGGTCCTCTATGTGCCTTTGATTATGGATGACTGTACTGATTACATCAAGCCCTAAACTTTTTGTTGTTGTTATTGTTGTTGAGGCAATTGGGGTTAAGTGACTTGCCCAGGGTCACACAGCTAGAAAATATTAAGTGTCTGATTTGAATTCAGGTCCTCCTGACTTCAGGGCTGGTGCTCTATCCACTGCACCATCTAGCTGCCCCAAGCCCTAAATCTTTAAAAATGAAATCCATAACCAATATAAAGACTTTGGCTTAGCTATCCACAATGAGTAAAAAAAAATGGATGAAGAGTACTACTTGCCTCTACTATGGTCTTCAGTTAGATGGATATTCCATAGAGGTATTCCATTTATACAAATACCTTGGACATTGTCAATGTGCAAATGAACTGGACCCAAATTTGAATAGAAACAAGAAAAAAAGGCTAGATTACCATTGGACAGTTGTTCAGTACTTTTAATGATTCCAACCTTTTGGCAATAAAAGCCTGCTTCCTTCCATTCTTCTTGTAATGCTATGTGGCTGTTCATCCCGCAACATCACATTCTTTGAGGGATCAGAATTATAAATTACCCAAAGGACATTGGAAAGAAACTTGCTTTCTTCTCATACAATTGTAAATGTGCTGCTTTTATTGGATGCAAACCCCAGCCTTATGAAGTACATCTAATTTTAGTATTACAGATGTTTTAAATATATCTTATCTTATTTTGTTCCTTGGTATATTGTGGGTCTACAATATATAGCATTTTTTTAAAAAATAAGAATGTAAAAGATTATGTTTTTAATGTAATTTACCAGTTAGATAATTTTCTTAATACAATTCTGATCTCTTTCATAAAGATATTTGTACTCTGTGGAGGGGCTACCTACACTATTGAAATCATGCCTATGCCATTGAAATCATGAATCTTTTGAAGCACTGAAATTTTTCTTTGTATAAAAATTCTGTTACCATGCTTAATTTCTGAGCACTGCATAGGCAGCTATAATACAAACATTAAATGATGATAATTGCCCACCAAGGACATTTTAATTCTAATAATATTTCACTCCATTGGTAGTTTGGATTTGGTGTGGAATGTCATTAAGCTTTTGATGCCTGGTGACAAAGGGAACTGGCTTACTAAGAAAATTACATGTAGGATGTGCTTTAAAAATATTTTATTGATACTTTTTTTTCTTTTACATACCTGATTCTCCCCAGTACTCACTTAGCCCTTCCCCAAGTTGGATCTCCCCTTGAAATAAAGGAAAAACAATTGAGCAAAACAAATTAACAGCATACTTTCATGTTAGATATATTTGGTTACTATTTAAGTCTATATAAGATCATAGATTTAGAATTGGAAGAGATGTTAGATGACATGTAGTGCAGTCCCTTTATATTACAGATGAGAAAACCAAGACCCAGAGAAGTTAAGCAATTTGACCAGAATTAGTAAGTGTCTAAAGTAGGCATGAATCTAGGTCCTCTTACCCTAGGTCCAACCTTAAAACTCACTAAACCCTACTGTCTCTCATATGGGTCAGATCATGATAAATCTGAAAGGTCATATTCTCTGGCTTTAAAATTTTTCATAATTTCTCTTCTATATAGAGGCCAGACATGAAAGTAGTCTGAAATGACACTTTCCAAAACTACTAATCTGCTGTGTTTTATAGTCTCCTTACAAACACCAGATGGAGAAATACTGACACCAGAAAACACCATCAGCAAGCATTCATTAAATGCTTACTATGGGCCAGGCGCCTCTGCTAAACATTAGAGATACAAAGAAAAGCTAAATAAGACCTCTTTTCCCTATGGTTTTGTTCCTAAAAGCTAAAACTGTATAATTAAAGCACTTATTTACCAAGAATTATAGAACAGATATATAATGTAGATATGGAAAACTTTCTTCTTTTGAATATATTGATATATTCATTTAGAGTTATGGGAGAAAAACATGAACAGCTCATTTGAATTTATTCCAGGAAAGGCATTTATTTAGTTTGTGCCTGAATCCTCTTTAAGGAATTTAGTATTGAAAAATCATTGCTAAAATAAGCTTGGAACCCCATTGAAAATGCTTTATAGTTCAGCAGTTTCTTCAAGATTCATACTATTAAAAGATTCATTAGAAAATGGTTTCCACAGGGATAGATCTTTATGGATGACTCAGAAATCACCAAATGATGTTTTGGTAATTTCAGTAACATATTTCTGTTGGATAGAAGATGGAATTACTGCATTTTCCCATATGGAGACTTACTTTTTTATATTCTAAATATAATAATGAGAGCAAGTTGCTCAGTGAAATGTTTAACTATTGAAGCAAAGTCATATCCCATTAAAAGGTTTGAGGAGGCTATTTTCAAAAAATGTTGATGATTCGTTAACATCCAGTTTATCTTTATGCTCAGTAGAATAGGTATGATGAATAACTCCTTTTGGTGTGCATTGAAGACACTCTAAGACAAATGAAAGGGGCCAGGTTTTTTTTCCCCAAAAAAGCTTTTTGGATTTCATATAAGAAGAAATGTCTATTTTATATATCATTCTTTTTGACTAGTGTGACAGATTCATAGAATTTTGTAGCTAGTAGGGACAACCACTTATTGTCTTTGTCTTCTCTCCCTCTCTCTACTCCCTTTTCCCACCTCCCCAGGAAAACTGCAAGGAATTTCAACTTGCCAATGTGTAAAGCTGCAGATATCACAGTGGTAGAGGTAAGAGAAGGAAAGGGTTATGATTTTTTTAAAGTCATTACTTATATTTCAATATGATCATATCTGTATAACTTTAATCCTGCTTATTACTAAAGAAAACTATATTATAATATAGAATTTTTGGTTTTTTGTTCTCTATAGAAATATATATATATATATATATATAGACTTCTATTCAGAATGGTACACATTATTATGTTTTATTTTAACAGTCAAAAATGAGATTTTTGCTATATCAACTTTGGAACATTTTTTGTTTTGTGGTGTATTAAGAGATATGTTGACAAATCCAGTGCTTGCAAGGGCAGAGTTGGGCAGTCATGATATAGTGAAACCAGGTCAAAGGAAAAATTGTCAAAGAAATGGGAGTATTTAGCTTAGAGAATAGAAGAATTTTTTTGGGAGGGAGAAGAGTAATATCATGGTTCTCTTTAAATATGTAAAGTTTTGTCTTGAGAAAGAGGGAGCAGACTTATTTTTGTATATATGAAACTAACACCAATGGATAAAAGCTATAAGAAAACAAATTTCAACCTGAAACAAGGAAAACTTTCCTAATAATTGTAACATAAGAATTAGTTTTTTTTTTTTTAAGGTGAAGAATGAAGTTCTCTAGTATTTGATAGATTTCTGGATTTCAACTTGTAAGAGATTTTGCAATGGGATAAAAGGACTGTGGTAAAGGATTCATTAAGATGATCTCAAATCAATTCCGAATTAATGATGAATACTATTGACTGAAGTTAGGGGAATTGGGTTAGACAATATGATTTAGTGGAGAGAGAATTTGGCAATCAGGAGAAACCAAAATTATTCTAATGGCTAAGATTTAATGGTACAAATGTTAATCTTGATTTTGGTTTCAAAAACTCCACATACAAGAAGGGGGAGACAATGGCTAGAAATAAAGTAAATCACTTTTTCAATGTATAAGTAGTTTTATGAAAAGTAGCTTTAATGATCTAGTTGTGCAGCACTCATATTGAAAATTGACTGTCAACTTTCAGCTAGGCCTTACTAAAATGTTTCTGTATTATGGTACCATTATATTTTAAGAAATTAATTAAGCCAGATGAATTAAGTTTAGTTTTACCTCGAGTCAAAGGGGGAATTTTCTGGGAAAATAACTAGTCTCCTAACCTAGTTTCTGTATTTGCCTTCTTGAATAATTTTATTAAATTAAAAAAAAATGACCAGTAGTAATTGGAAGTCTGATTGCTGGAAAGGGAGTTGTACCAGAGTCCAGTTCATGATAAAAATGGTTCGATTCTTATCTGCCATTGTTATATTGTTTTGTCCTTTGTTTTGTAAGGGAACTATGGCATTAGGAAGATGATGCTATAACCTGCAAGTGAATTGGCTTTAAGTGAGGGAGGGCTGAAATAAGGTCATCTGCCCCACTTTCCTTTCCAGAGTCATCTGGGTCCAGTGGCCAGATATAGATCAAGATGACTGGAGATGAACTGGGATGCTTTCAATCTTTTGTAACCGAGAGTAAGCTCCTTAAATTCTATGAAAATCAATATCATCATCCATGGGGTATTTGGATGCATGGTGGATGGAAAGCTCGGTCTGGAGTCAGGAAGACTCAGCTTTGTGAATTCAAATGTAGCCTCAGTTACTTACTAGCTATGTGAGTCTGGCAAGTCACTTAACTTTGCCTCAGTTTCCCCATCTATAAAATAAGCTGGAGAAGGAAATGGCAAATAGCTCCAGTATCTTTGTCAGGAAAACCCCAAAAGAATGCAGAATATGCATAATCAGACACTACTGAAAAAATGATTGAACAACAATAATCTTCCTCTATAGGATGAGATAGTTGGACTTAAAGATTTTTAAAGTTCTTTTTATCTCTAGCTCTAGATCCTTTGGTCCTTTATAAGTTTGCTCTGTTTTCAATACTAATCCCATTTGGGATGGCACCCTTAGATCAGTGGGGATGTTCCTTGGACAGATTCACAGAATCATATATTTTATATAAACATACAGTGTAGAGACATAACAGATTTGAAATTAAGTGAGATCCCTTGGTCAGGGGACTTCTACCAAGAAGTTTGACTTTCTTGATCTTATATTTCATTTTTGAATAATATTTTCTGATTCAGGAGGCTTGCCTCCAGAGGATCAGGAGCTATTTCTTTCTCTGACATTTACCTATATCTTGCCTACATCTCTACTGTCTATTTCATGATTCTGTTTCCGAAGCCTTGCCTATCCTGCCTTTATTAGCCCCTAAGTGACTCAAGATAGAGTGCTGGCTCTGGAGCCAGGAAGATCTGAACTCAAATCCATTCTCAGACACTTACTAGCTGTGTGACCCTTCATCTTTATTTTCTTCAGTTTTCTCATCTATAAAACTGGAATAATAACAGCACTCATCTCCCAGGGTTGTTTTGATGATCTACTGATAAAATATTTGTAAAATATTTAGCATAGTGCCTGGCACTTAGTAGACACATAAAATAAATCTTTGTTTCCCTGCTTCCCTTTACTTGCTTATGGGATGAGAGGCAGTATGGCAAATGACTGCTGACCTTTCCCATAGAACAAGAAGTTATGAGCTGCGAGTTTGAATCCAAATTCTTACTACCATTTATGTGATTTAACTTCTCTGGGACTCAATTTTCCTTATCTGAAAGGTGTGGGGCTTGTATTATATATAGCTTTTGTCTTGTTTTCTTGAAGCTTTGCATCTGCAATTCTCTGATCTCTCTAAAAAAATCAGGTCTTGATAAAAAAATAAATCAGTTCTTGAATTTCAGTGTTTGTCAAGAACCTCTCAGACAAGAGCATTGTCTTGTTTACTTTGTTTCTCCCAGGTGTGAATATTCTTAAATCACTTCAGATTGAGCTCCTAAACCTTTCTTGAGAAGATTTGATTATATCCCTCAATAGACTTTGCTATATCTTTGAACATTTAGAGCCCCATTGTATTATGCTGTGTTCTAATGAGATTGTGTCTAGAGTATTACATTCAGAGCTGGGCACCATGTTTTAGGAAGGCCATTGGCAAGCCCAATTATTCTGATGGCAGAGATGACAGTGAACTATAAAATGGGCATAATAACAGAATGATAAACAGAAGAAATTGGGGGTTTTAGCCTAAAGAAGAATAGACTTAGGGCAGGCACAGTAACAATCTTCAAATATTTGAAGGGATGTAACATGGAATTGAGATTAGATTGTTCTGCTCTGGCCAAGAAAACAGAACTAGAGTGTTTGGAAAAATGAAGTCTTTCTGGTTGTTTGAGCTATCAACAATTCAAATGGGCAGTACTGGGTAGTAGAAAGATGAAAAGATGAATGTTGAGAATGTGGTAGAGTTGAGTTGTTTTGAGATACAAATTTTGGACCTTTCCAATATTTAAAATTCTTTGATCCTACAAAACACCCATAGAAATGGTGAAAGCTTTCCTTGGCACTATCATATATACGCAGCTAATCAGGAAGTTTTTCTTTATCCCTTGTGCCTGTGTTTTAAAAATTCAAAGCTTTTCTTCTTGTCCTATTCAACTTGAGATTGAAATTCATCAGTATTCTTCTAATAATAATATTTCATTCTTCCTGAGCTTTACTTCTTCCTTATTCTAGGCTTTGTTATTGTTCAGTTGTTTCAGTCCTGTATGACTTATTTCTGGGTCATAACATCTTAAATGTAGCAGGGATCCTAAAATACAATTAGCTTTCCATGAAACAAATATATAATCAGAAAAGAAAGTAGACTAGTCATGTGGGAAGAACAGGGATGGACATTGGACTGGTATCCTTAGGATGTCAAGAGAAAGTGAAGAAGGCTTCATTGATGAGATGATAATTCCATTTGAATAATAATAAAAATAATAGCTGGCATTTATAAAAACACTAAGGCTTATAAAGCACTTTACATACATTACCTCATTTGATCCAAAGCTGCCTTTTTGCAAATGAAGAAATTGAGGGTCACCCAAGGGCACACAGCTGGTTTAAGACAGTTAGCATGAAAATATAAGTCTTTTCAAATTACCAGTTCAATTTTCTATTTCACCATTTGTTTCTTTTCTCAAATTTCATATTATAGTATCTGTTTGTTTCCTGTTACTTGTATCCCTTAAATGGCAACCTTTGGGTACTTTGATGGTTAACATTGTAAAATATAATAATGGTAACAGTTTCTTGGACTTCACTTAAACATGTGGACCTTGGGTTGCATTGTCTTCCCTCTATTTAAATTCTCAACCCCATCCACTTTATTTCAGTGAGTGGGAAAATTATTGTTCTTTCTTTAGATTGAGTATCAATCTGGGAATTGTACCAATTATATAAGTCTTTCTACAGGATATACAAAATTATATAAGCAGCAGAATTATGTCCATTTTCTTAATTTGCTTTAAGTTCTAGTCTTAGCATGTTGGGGAGGGCTAGTGTCCAAGAGTATTCTGTTCATAACAATAAGTACTATTATCATGGGGCACTGTTGTTAAGGGACCGGATCTGTATTGGTTATAAAGAACTTCCTTTTGAAAAAATCCCATTGCCAATACCTGTTGGCACCAATTTTTAGCCTTAAAGAGTTGCCTAGGGCATTAAGACTGATCAGGTAATTTGCCCAGAGTCACATAACCAATATGTGTCAGGGTGGAGAATTGAACTCAGATCTTCATGGTTTCCAGATCTGTTTTCTATCCATTATGATACTCTGCCTCTTAGCCAAGCAAGAGTGGAAAAAAAATGTATTTCTTGCCTAATTGTTGATCAAATTGAACTTTTGAATAATAGGTAGGTGTTTGTAATGATTTTGGTGTGTCTTAGAAAAAAATTGTTATGATTAAAATTTTTTCCCCACTTAATATTTTATTCCCCTTCCCCCCAATTTACATGTAAAGATAGTTTTCAATTTTTGTAAGATTTTGAGTTTCCATTTTTGTAAGATTTTGAGTTCCAATTTTTTTCTCCCTTCTTTTCCACCTCCCCAGGATGGCAAGCAGTTCCATACAGGTTATGCACATCATGATTTTTTATGAGCAAAAAAGAGATAATCCTACTTTTTTTCTTGGAGTAAGTTGGGTTCTCCACTATTTTATTCATGATACCACTTCTTTACACTCTATGTCCCCCTTGTTTCATTGTAGGGAAAATCCTTCCTAGTTTGAATTATGTACTAATTTGAGAGTTGTATCAATTGTGTAAGTCAATTTGGGATTTGTATAAAATTGAAGAAGCAACCAAATTATGCCTGTTATGCCAAATTATGCCAAATTAAAAAAATCTTGTCTATTTTGTAAAATTCTCAAGCATTTTATTTACCATGAAGTTATGATTTAGTGAAAATTGGTGGAATTTTTTTTTCTGTGTACCATAATTGGTTACTTACTAAAGAAGCAAGTAGGACAAGTGAGTGCATATACAGATTTGGTACACACACCGTAAAAATATCTCTTTTTAGCCTAGACATGTTATTTCTGGACTCTTTTCTCTTTGAGTGGGTGAATTCTTCTATTGTAAACTTCACAACTGAAGAAGTGCAAAACCAACCCTTGGAAATGGGGTTTTGTTGGTGTTTTATTGTAGAATAAAATGAGACGCCATAAAGACTGTTGAGTTCTTTAGGTTGAACCAATTTGGCCTCTTCCTCAAGTGGGCCAATACCCACAAGGCCCCTCTTGGACAAAATTGCTGCCCCGTGATCGGGTATCATGCTGCTTGTCCCACCATCTTAGGTTTCTCGGGAGGAGCTTGTCAGCTCTTTTCCGAAACAGCCCTTATAATAGAAAATTGAGTGGGGAGGGACAGGGAGTGTGAATCACTTGTCAGAACTGGAGGAGTCAAGAATGCAGACGCTTTGTCTCTCCCATGCAGCATGGCAAGTTCTGTCAAAAAAGGTCGTCTGACTCACAACCACAGAAGGCTGATGAGGAAGACTGTGACAGAAATAAACTACTCAGCTTGGTTTCTTCTTGGGCGGTTGGGCTCGTGCTTAGAGAAAATGATGAAAAGTTTACATGTGCCTTTTCACGTGCATGTAGGTGCTTTTGGTTTACTTTCTTTTTTCTTATCAAGACTTTTTTTGGGCAGTTTCTCTGGCACACTGTAGAGACTGATTTCCAGAAATCATGATTTCTGCACGTTCTGTATCAAGGCCTGGCACAGTCAGTTAAGAGATAAAATTAGATAAAAAGTTTAGGAATTCAACTCATCTGCCATTCTTCCAATCAAGCACTTGGCGTTTCTGATTATGGCACAGAAATTGACTTACAGTAAATCAAGTTGTAAGCTAGACATGACATGTTTGCACGTCATTTCCTCAATATAAACAAAGAGGATGTTGGTTGTCCCAATCTTAGTGAATTGTAATCTTTTTAAGGGCAGCAGTCTTTGCTGACATTGAAAAAATTAATTTAGGTTAACTTTTGGAATTTAATTACATTTGCTATTTTTCCAATTAAATAGCCTTTTCCCCCTAAATATCATCACCATTTCCCAATTTACCATCCCCTCTTCACATGAAGTTCTCCTTTATAACAAAGAAAAATTTGAACAAAACCCAATCATATCATATGACATTCCATGCCTGTGGTTCTCTGTACCAAAGTTGTATTTAATCCTCTTTCCTTTGTGACCAAAAGTGTTACTGGCAATGAGTCTGTCTGTCAGGACTCAGGTGTTGTCACTGACAATAATAGTCATTATTATAGCCAAAGTCCATTGGTATGGGACTCTGTATTGATGGAGATCAGAAAGGTGAGAGTTGGGTAAAGCAGGAGAAAGCAGAACTCTTTAGTTCTCATCAAATTGTGTATGATTTAAAAAAAATTGTTGCTATTGTTTTATTCTCTTTGTATCTGTTCATACAAGGCTTCAGAGCCTTTACATCAAGTTTCTATAGTATGTCTGATGTCCAAAAATATAGCAAATTAACGAAAATATATTGGATAAAAATAGATAACATAGATAAGTTTTCAGAGGAAAGAAGAATGAAAATGCATTTATTTATTTTTGCTGAGACATTTGGGGTTAAGTGACTTGCCCAGGGCCACATGGCCAGGAAGTGTTAAGTGTCTGAGGCTATATTTGAACTCAGATTCTTCTGACTTCAGGGCTGGTGCTCTATCCACTGCACCACTTTGCTGCCCCCTGAAAATGCATTTATCAAACTCTTAACATGTGCAAGATCCCATGTCAAAGAGTAAGGGGTACAATTAGAAAAGCCAAACTGACTTTGCTCTTAAAGGACCTCATATTCTAATATGGGAGACATCCCTTTACTAGTTAACTATAACAGGAGTTGGGGAAGTTCAAACACTACTTACCAGTTAACAGATGACTACTACAAAAGTCTATATAGCTGTAAGTACTGTCAGGTGTAAAGCATTCTTTTGTGGTGTTTTTGTGCATGTACAAGGCTATAGATTTAAGGTTGATAGGAGTCTCAGGCCATCCAGTTCAGTTTCTCATTTTAAAGATGAGGAAACAGAAATAGGTGAAATAACTTGCCCCAACAATACAAATAACAATCAGCTCGTATTTATTGAAGGTTTTATGGTTTGCCCAATATTTAAAAAATATTTTCTCATTTGACCTTGACAACACCCCTGGCAAGTAGGTATTATCATTATCTTCAGTTAACAGATGACTAAACTGAGGGTAAGTGATTTGCTTACACAACTAGTAAATGTCTTAAGTTAGGATTTGGAGCAAGTTCTTTCTGACTCTTAAGACCTGCACTCACTTAAAAACTACCACTTAGATGCCTCTAGTTTGAGAATCAACAGTTCTCAAAAGGTAATTTTAAATTAAGCAGTTACCAAATATTTTCTTATATCATTGAATTGAAAACCAACTGATGTTAGAAAGAAACTGACTAGGTTATCTTTTTTAAAAACTAGAAATGACATTGAAAATTTTTTTCTGCTAAATCCTCATGAGATTAGCAAAAGTGATTCTAGTTGCTAGTTTCTTTTGTAATTGTAGGTGGAAACAATGTGAATTTTAAACAGATGGCTTAATCATTTTCATAGATTTTATTAACACTTAATCTTTACACAGCAGACCAGTAATATTTCATAGTCTTAGAGTCTTGGATTATCTTTTTTTCTTCCTTTATTAAAAAATGGATACAACTGAGAGATTAGGCACAATTTGCTTCCTTTCAGATTTCATTTGCTCTTAATTCTCAGTTAGCTAATGCCCTTCCACCTATTATTTCAAATGCAATGATATTCATTCATCTACATTTTTCAAACAGACTAAAAAAACCTACAAACAGAAATAAATGGGGAAGGGGGAAGATTTTTAGCTGAAACACTCAGACAGATTCTATTTTACTCTTTAAAAATATTGTCCACATTGTATATTGGCATATATCTTCACAGGTATATGTATTTTTTCAGACATAGGGATAGAGCCTCAGAGTTTTTCCAGGGGAAGAAGTCCACGGATAGGATATATTTAAAATTTACAGTGTTATCGTTGAGTTGTTTCAGTTGCAGATGATTCCTCATTACCTCATTGGAGTTTTTTGGGGCAGGTACTGCATTTGCCATTTCTTTCTCCAGATCATTTTACAGATGAGGAAACTGAGGCATACAGGTAAAGTGATTTGTTTCGAGTCCCACAGCTAGTTTCTGAGACTGAATTTGAACTCATGAAGATGAGTCATCTTGATTCCAAGCTCAGTGCTCTATCTACTTGTGTCACCTAGCTGTCCAAATTTTACATTAATTGTTAATGTTTCTGCACTGCTGTAAGTTTTGAGATGGTAGTTTACCCACATTCTTACTTGAGATTCACAATAGTTGTGTGAATTAGGTATTAAAAATTTTATTTATTATTTAAAAGTTATAAAACTGATAATAAATAGCCTAGAAATCATATATATTTCAGAGGCAGGATTCAAACCTGGATTTTTTTTTTTTTTTTTGCTGAGGCATTTGGGGTTAAGTGACTTGCCCAGGGTCACACAGCTAGGAAGTGTTAAGTGTCTGAGGCCACATTTGAACTCAGGTCCTTCTGACTTCAGGACTGGTGCTCTATCCACTCCACCACCTAGCTGTCACCCCACCCTACCCCGATTTTATTTCAACATAATAACCACTCATCTCTCATGTGAAAAATATTTTCAGTCAACATGTAATTATTATCTTTCCTAAAATCAACTTACTAATTTTCTCATAAGATTTACATTATGATTTCTTCTTTATAATTTATTTATCATAATAATCTTTATAAGTGTTCAGTTTATCTCCTTACTTATGTTGTAGTTAAATGGTGCTGTAGATGGAATACTACATTTGGAATCAAATATGGCTCGAGATACTTAATTGTGTGACTTTGGGCAAGTCACTTTTGTTTGCCTCAATTTTCTGAAATGTAAAATGCAGATGGATTTGTTGTGAGGATCAAATGAAATATTATTTATAACTATGGAACCAGAGGAGCTGACTTTTAATTCTGGGGACTTGTCTGTACTCTCTATTGTGATCCTGGAAAGATAATTTCTCTTCCCAGACACTTCATTTCCATACTTGCAAAATGGAGGATTTAGGCAGGAGGCCCCTCCCAGCTCGAAGTTTATGATGATCCGTTGGGAGCCAGCATGTTTAGTTTACATTTAAGGGGTGGGGGAACTGCAGTGGAGGTCTCAGCTGCATATTTGTAATCCCTCCAGTGAGCTGGTGTGCTGGGAAAGAGCTGAATGTTGGCCAGGTGTGCAGGGAATATTCCACTAACAGCTGGTCCTCTAGGTTGGTTCCTGGCTTCCTTGGTGTTTCTATTTGGATATTAGTAGGGAAAAAAGGAAGGAGTATAGTGAAAAGTGGGAGAGCTGGAATTCTCTGTAGAATTGAGTCATTATGGAGGCAGCTAGATAGAGTGCTGGTCCTAGAGTCAGGAAGATTTGAATTCAAATGCAAACCCAAACTTACTAGCTAGGTGAACCTGGGCAAGTTATTTAACCTATTTGTCTCAGTTTCTCCATCTGTAAAATGGGGATAATAATAGCATCTGCCTCCCAGTGTTGCTATGAAGGTTAAAAGTGCTTAGCGTTAATTCCTGGTACATAGCAAAGTGCTTTATGTTATTGTTGCTATTATTGTTTTTAAAATGGGATTAATAATACCTGTTTCTCAGATAATGAGATAATATTTGTAAAAATGCTTAGCATAGTACCTAGATCATAGTAGGCACTGTATAAATGCTTATCCTCTTCTCTTCCTTAATAAGAAAACAAAGTTAATATATTGGGCTGTAGAACTGGAAAAAAGTGAGGGGTGCAGTTCCAAATTATCTGGCCCACCCCCCTTGTTTTCAGATAGGCAGGATTTTTATCCCCTATTTTACCATAGATAGTGACAATTCAGAGACTCAGGTATGGGTCCATGGTGAGTGACTCAGATAGAACTTAACCCTTGTATTTCCTAGTCTTTTTATCCTTCAACTGTAGTATTAGGCTCCAGGGGCACATGTTGGATCTTTCTTTCACTCTGGAAAATTACGCATTGAATGTACACTGGGAAGCATTTTATTATTGCCTTTAATTGCTGTTCTACTTTTTCCCCCTTTCTTTGATTCTTTTCTTACTTCTAATGTGTTCTAGTTCCCCTGGGTTCACAGCTTGTTTTTTTTTTTTTTTTTTTTTTAATTTTTTGACTTATTACTTGTGTGCCCCCGGGGAAATTATAACTTCTCTCCACCTTATAAAATGACAGATAGATTGAACCTAAGGCCCTTTCCAGCTTTAAATATATAATTTTTTGTATATGCCCTATCAGCTAGGTGGTATAGTAAATCAATTAATGGTCCTAAAATAGGAAGCTCTGAGTTCAAATCCAGTCTAAAACATGTACTAGCTGTGTGATTCTAGGCAAGTCATTTATAATCTGTTTGTCTTAGTTTAACATTTAACAAATGTTGAATAAAGCACCTATGTACTTAGGGTTATTATGAGAATAAAATGAGACAATATTTTTAAAATGCTTATCATGTTACATGGCATGATAGGAGATTAATAAATGTTTATTTCTTTCCTTCTCTGAAGCTATATTGACCCAAAGACAGAGAAATTTAAATTAGTTGCATTCCGCTTTCTTTTCTGTCCTTTCCCACACTAATTTCAAGTTTTGTAAGAAAAAGACTTGACCCCAAGGTATAAAATGAGCCAAAAGTTTTTGGATACTATAAATGTATTTTTTAAAATTTTGCTTGATTATGCTTATTTGTTAAAAGGATTTCATTTGAGCATCTTTAAAAATGCATAGAAGGGAACAGAACAAAGAGAGAAACAGAAAAAAGAGGATAGTTTGAAAATAATATGTGGAATTCATTTTTTTCAAAGCAAACTATACATAAGAGATTTTAGTTTCATATATAGTACTTATCTATTTTACTTTGTAAGTCATATTTTATTATTATTATTGTTTGTTAAATTCAGAATTTAAAAAAAGAAAAAAAGTTTGGCTATTAATCAACAGTCAGTATCTCCTGAAAATTTTAATGGTAGGTATAGTATAATTTTACCATAAAGTCTGCATGAGTTATTTCATTAAGTAACTTCAAATAATGGTTAATGATATGTAAATAAAATTAAAATCATATATTTGATATTTTTATTCTGTAGAACTATAAGCAAAGCAGTTAAACTTTCTTTTAAATTGGACTGACATGAACTTGGTTAAAAACATAAGGTAAAGTTTGAGTAGAACCTTTAAATTCTATTAGGGTTTTTTTTTTCTCCTTTAGACTGAGCAATTTGATTCAATATTTCTGTTTTGTTTTTAATGAGACCCTAAAATTAATATTTTACTTTTTATGTTGCTATCAAAATAGATGTCTACTCTTTGAAAGTATAGAATTAGCCAGATGCAGGACACTTTGGTGGACAAAGTATTATATCTTAACTAGCCCTAGCACAGTATGCTGATTTTAGAATATTGCCCTCTTTCTTCTTTTCTTAAATTTTTATTAAAAAATGAGCACTTGAAAAATATTTTAAATGCTGTTGAATACATAATAATTGAATGCCTATCTTGATTTTTTGCAGCTATAATTTGCTGCTTTTATTGAAAAAACATTAAATATGAAAAAACGGACTTGCTGTGTGAATTCCTTTTATAATTTAAAAGAATTCTAGCTCTCCTCTCTTCCTGACTTGGGTGGAATTGTTAAATAAAATTCCTAGTCTAAACACCACTTGCATCCAAAAGAAGAGCAGAATAATAAAAAGAAAGGTTCTTGATGATAAAAATATATTAAGTGCTAAATCTGACATTGTCTTTCTTGTTGCTTAGTAACAATATGGCAACTACATCAGAAAGTTCCATTATCTCAGGGACAATGAACCATGTTGCATTGTGGGTTAGAAACACTGATCACAGCAAACCATTTGGGTACCATTATCCATACTAAACTTTGGTTCTGTTTTATTATTTTTGGTGTAGAAACCTGGGGAAGAAAAATTAATTTAAAAATTTTGTTAGGTTTATTGTGTAATTAGTCTTGTTGTAACTATTTTGCCGTATGGTCTAATATGTGTGTGTGTGTGACTGTGTGTACACACACACACACACACACACACACACAATTTTTTTCCTTTAGGCATCTTTTTTTTTAAAACCAAAACTAATTAAATTCCATTTTGGGGGCTTTATTTGTCCCCAAATCAGACATATTACAATTGCTGTTTTTACTGATTTTTTTGTGTATATGATTTTTCTTTTCTTCTAGGGAGAGTTATAAATATCTTCAACATTTTTCCTCTGTCTCACTTTGACTCTAGTATAAGCATCATCTAAATTCTTCTGCTACTGTAAGATGTTGGTTTTAGTACTTACTGAAGATAGAGAGATCAGAGTTAGTTGATTTTTTTTCCTTTTTTTTTAAATGAAAAGATGATTTAAGTGTATGTGTTTATTTGAATTAGATTGTGTTCATATCACTCAATGTACACTTTTCAGGGCACAGGTTTCTTTTGGAACATATTTGTTAGTCTTTCAGTGAATCACTTGCAAATGCTGGTTTGCTAGGGGAGTAGGTGTTAAGTGTCTGCTATGTATCAGGTTCCATGTAAAGCGCTGAAGATACAAAAAATGGCCAAAAAACGGTCCCTTCACTCAGAGCAGAGTCTCATGAGGGAGATAAAAATGGAAACAAATATATACAAACAAGTTATATATAGGATCAATTGAGTAGGGGTAGCAACATCTAATAATGCTTTATTTTTTCCAATTATATGTACAGGCAGTTTTCAATATTGAAAGAATTTTTGAAAGATTTTGAGGTACAGCTCTATCTAATAGTATTTCATTTTTTTTCCCAATTACATGTAGAGGCTTTTTTCAAAATTCATTTTTTAAAAAAGACTTTAAGATCCAAATATTTCTTCTTCCCTCCTCCCTTCTCTCCCCAAGATAGCAAGAAATCTGACATAGGTTATACATATGCAGTCATACAAAACATATTTCTATGTTAGTCATGTTGTGAAAGAAGAAAGAGCAAAAAGGAAAAAAAAACTAAAAAATAAAAAAATAATTAAAAATAGTATGTTTTGGTCTTTATTCAGACTCTTATCAGTTTTTTTTCTGAATATAGATAGCAACTTCCCACATGAGTCTTTTGGAATTGTCTGTGATTATTATATAACTAAGAAGAGCTAAATCTATCAAAGTTGATCTTTGCATAGTGTTCCTATTACTGTGTACAATGTTCTCTTGGTTCTGCTCACTTCACTCAGCATCAGTCCATGTCTTACTACCACTATCTTGATTGTCACTGTCCTTATTTGCTCAGAACATGTCAAACAACCCTGGACCCTGAACCTCAAAACCTTTGGAATAGCAATGCCTCCAAGCCCACTGTCAAATGGTTCTGCACCAGAAACTGGTAGGATTTTTCAGTTGAAATGCCATTAAAGAGGCATTGCAATTTGTATTGTCATTGTACCCTAAGACCCATGGACTTGTCCACGGTCTGATTTATATCTGAAACCTTCTCAACAAGTTTCCTCTGTTAGGATGTGGGCTGCTTGAGAGCAGGCAATGTCTTTTTTATTTGAATGCCTTTTAGCACAGAGATTTGTACATAGTCCTCTCTTAATATTTTAAAATTTTATTTATTTTTATTTACTCATTCAAAATTAGTAAATTGGTGGAATGATCTCAGAGATAAGTGAATATATGCACACACACATGGATTTCTTCTTGGATTGGTAAACCTAAGGGAATATGGCATCTGTGGAGTTATAAATGAGGCTTTCAAATACAAACATTGAAGTCCTAGGTTTTGTGCTACTTTAAGCTTCCTCCATATTGTCAGTATGACTATTGGAACTAATGATGATGATGATGATGATAGCATTTATGTAGTTTCTACTATGTGCAATGAAGTGTTCCATGCATTTTACAATTATTATTTCATTTGATTCTCACAATCTTAGAAGACAGGTGCTATTATGACCCTTATTTTACAATTGAGGAGCACAAGTTAAGTGACTTTCCTAGGGTCATTTAGCTGCTAAGTGTAAGAATACACATTTGAAATCTGGTCTTCCTAATTTGACTCTATCCATTTAGTGACACTTAACACTTCAGTTGATTGGGCGCTGAATACTGAATAAATAAGAGGTTAGAATGGTATGTGCTCTCTTCCCAATAATGTGACCCCAGTTCTCTTGCCTATGCTTATTTTTGGGAAGCAGTAGGAGAATATCCTATTGTAGCATCTTTAAAAAGTTAAGACTTATAATGATTCTCTACGTAAGTATCGCTAACTATATTGTATTTCTTTTTTCTAAAAGTTTTTAGCTAAACTGAGAGAATGTTTCTAACTCCAAGACATCTGTGCATCCTCATAAAATTAACTTAAATTGTATATTTATATTCTTAGCTGTAAACCCTGGGGAAATGCATTGATGTTTTCAAACATAACAGTTCTTATACCATACAAACCATTCTGAATGTACTGATCCCAGCCCAAAATTGTAAAACTTCTTTAAAAATGTACTAAAAACACCTTGAAAAAGAATAGAATTTTTAAATTAAAAAAATAGTTTTTAATTATTTGATTACCTTGAATTGCACATACCCAGAAAATGATGGTATCTTAATCTCATTGAATAAGATGAATTAGTTATTAGTCTTCTATATTTCTTCCTCTGTTATGTTGGAAAGTTTTTTAGTTGGGGGGGAAATTAATTGAAATTTTGTTTCCATTTAAAACCTGTTCTCACTGATCAATTCAATTAAAAAAATAATAAAGACCTATAAAGTGTTAAGCACTCTTCTGGGCACTGATGACACAAGAACAAAAGTGAAAAAATACTTGTAGTCAAAAATCTTTTGACATATTGGATCACAAAACATATGGGTAAGGAAATTCAAGATAAATTGAAGAAAGGGAGAATAAGACTTACTACTGGAGGGATCTTAAAGGATTCCCATAGGAGGTGAAATCACTACAGAAAGGTCAGTATTCTAGAAAGTGGAGGTAAAGTGAATTCATGGCATGGGAAATAATCTTTTGTGCTGGCACCCAGATTAGAGATAGACTACTGAGTTTAGCTGCCATATGGAGACAATGAAGGGGACAAAAGGTTGGTTAGAGCCATAAAAAACTTGAATATCAGGCTGAAGAGGTTAAAATTTATCCTAAAAATAAAGGGAGTTATTGAGAATTCTTGGACAAGGGAGTAGTAATATGGTTTATTTCATTTAATTTTTTAAAGTGATTAACCATCGAAGTAGCAAGATACCATGTGCTGGGCAAGTCTTGTCAGCATCATTGTCTTGACTGCCATATTTCTACAGATCCTGATGGAGACAGCCCAGGAAACTGAATCCAAGAGCCTTTGGATAGCAGCACTTCAGGACAGCATCAAATGATCAACATTAGAAACTAACATTGAATATATGGAAATATATAAAAATCTATGTCCACTAACTAAAATTTAAGTATCTGCAGTATACTAGGATAGGGTTGCAAAAATAAACACAAAATATATATGTGTGCATACCCACACGTATATGTGCATATGTGTTTATATGTATACACACATATATGTAATATATATATATATATATATATACACACACACACATACAGAGGGAAAGAGAAAGGGAGAGACAGAGACAGAGAGAGAGACAGAGAGGAAGAAAGAGCAAAGAGACAGAGGACACAGAGAGACACACAGACAGAGACACAGAGAGAGGCAGACTATACCAAGAAGACAATTAAAACTGTATACAGAGTGATAGGAGAAGGAGAGGGCTCCAGGGAGAGGGGGAATTAGGAAAGATCTGGTGTATGAGAAGGCTCTCAAGTTGAACTTTAAGGAAATGAGGCATCTCTGAGTGGAGGTGAGGGAGAACATATTAGTTATGGGTGACAACCTACACAGAGCAGGAGATATGTAAGTGTGTGTAGGAGGAAATACAAGGCAATTTGCTTGGACTGCAGAATGTGTGAGAAGGAAAGTAATATGTAATAAACCTGGAAAGGTAACCCGAAACCAGACCTATGAAAGATATAGCAGCCAAGCAGAAGAGCTTTACTCAATTTCCTAACTGATGCTAGGCTTGACCCTTCAGCTGGCTTGAGTTTTGGAGATAAAGAAAATAATATTAAATAAGAATTGGAAGCATCAGATTCAACTTGACTAAGTCAGACTTGATAACTATTCCTGTTCACATCTTGTATCTTCATATGCTAATAAATAATGCAGATTCAAAAAGACCTATTTCTCGTAAAAACCTAGCATGTAATCTAAAAGAAACACAAAATATAATAAACCAACTGATTAGCTTCAGCCTTGAGTGGTGCTTCCATTATTTACTTTTAAATGCATTAAATGACTTTAAAGTCATAAAATAGCATATTCTTTTCAGAAAGTAATGGTTGGCTTGCATTTTAGAAAGTAATGAAAGGCTATTATTACTTTAAGAACTACTTGACTGTTAATGTTACAGGCTTTTTTTTTTTTTTGGCCATGGCAGCAATTCATTGCAGTTATAGGAACTTGAGAAAGAAGAGACTTTATCAGTATTGTAGGTCAAGTTGTCTTCATTCCATTCAGCTTTACAAATTTAACTTTAATACTCATTGTGCCTACCACATTGTAACTAAGCCTATATTGAATAATTTTGAAAGGGATGTTTAACCACTGCTTCCTGTAGGATAGAATTTGAGTATTGCTTTCTACAAAGGCATTTTAAGGTTATTCTTTTAAGCATCTTTAATTTAGAATATATATGTTTCTGTGGTCCTACAGATAGTATTTTTCTATGTGAGGAGAATGTAGGAGAGGAGATACTAAGAAGGAACACAAGAGTTCAAAGGAACACAAATAAGGAAGTTTATTATAGGCAAACATGAGACTCTGCATCTTATACCCCCCAGGTGAACAAGAGAACTGTGGCTTGGGTGTACAGTTAAGAGTCCATATCTCTGAGTTTCTGCCCTGTATCTGGATGTGGTTGATGAACAGATTCACAGGCACTGAGTGGCAGGGGGACACTTAGAAGGTGCTCTGAACCATGACACTACTCTTCATTAACTTTGAGCAGTTGTGTTTAGAAAGTTCATTAACTTTACATACCCGGAGATTAGATGAAGTTTGCCTAGCCTAGTTAAAGTTTAGAAAACTTTACATTTCTCTCCTAAATGAAGTTGACTAAACCAATATTGGGCAGCTAGCTGGTGCAGTTGGAATAGAGTTCTAGTAAAAGTTCTGTGTGCAGACTTAGAGTTCTAGATGAATCTTCCTGCAATCAGGAAGATTCATCTTGAGTTCAAATCCAACCTCAAATCCAGACAGTCCCTAGTTGTGTAGACAAGTCGTTTAACTCTGTTTGTCTCATCTGTTTCCACATCTGTCAAACAAGCTGGAGAAGGAAATGGCAAATTAATTCAGTATTTTTGCCCAGAAAATCCCAAAGCAAGTCATGAAAGGGTTAGATGTGAGTGAAATGACTGAACAATATCAAAATCAATATTGGGTATATAGGAACTTCCGTATACATTTCTCTCAGCCAGGGGCTAGCACTAGGTCAATCCTCACTTTATCAAAGCCAATATTTAGACTTTCAGAGATTGTTGGGACCACATGAGCTAGTTAATTTTTATCTCTTATTTGAGCAAGACCTCCCTCAACAGGTCTGACAGATGCTCCAAAGACTTCCAATCATGTGAAATTTTTGATCTCCCAAGGCAGTTCATTTTGCCTTTGGACAACCCAGTACTCCAGGACATGTTTGTTGGAACCTCCAAGTTCTTCCTATTTTTTTCTTCTTTTCTCTCTTCCTCCACCCTTTTTATCTAACACTGCTCTCGCTCTTTCTCTCTCTCTCTCTCTCTCTCTCCCTCTCCCTCTCCCTCCCCCCCCCCCCAAACACACACACACACTCTTGGCCCTGTGAGTATTCAGGACAAACTATCTCAGAGAACTTAAGAAGTGAGAACATGAATAGAATGAGATAATTAGAGACCTAGAAAGGCAGTGTTTGCTTGAATTTTGTGCTAAATTAAAAATTACAGGTAGTTGGGACACCAGAATTCAGTCTGGCAAGGAATAGACTAGGCAGTTGAGAGAAGGAGGTCACAATGCCTTTAATTCAAGTTGAAGGAGGCAAAGATGGATAAGGCTGTGAAAGGGGGTAATCTCTGCTGGCAGCCATTCCCACGGAGCTGGTATCCATAATAAAGCTACAAGATGATTACTCTGTTGACCCATTGTTTTGAGATATTTTTATTAACTTACGATGATGATTTGCCACAAAATATTCTCCTTGCAAAATAGGACATTTATTCCATACTAAAATGATAAGAGAAGGGCTGGAAGGCATTTTCACCAGAGTAATAGTTTTGGAAACATTAACTCTGATATTCTTTCTCCATAATTTACTAAAATACTGTTTTGGTAGGCCAACTGTGAGGGCATATGTTATTCTAGTAGCTTCTCCTTTACTCTTTCTCCTAAGGTCATAGTTCAGTGCCCATTTTACAGATGAGGAGACTGAGGCTCTGGGATATTTAGTGACTTGTTTCAACTAGTAAACATCAGTGGTAGGATTATGACTATGGTATTAATATTTTGTCATCTGTGTCATCCTGTTTCTCTGTCTAACAACTTTTGACCCTAATTATCAGTGGAATGCATGTTTTAATTTAATTGAGTAAAACTGACACACTGATAGTGGCCCAGCACTGACTTTAAAAGTTATCTTCCATTCAATTTTAATAACTCACATTTATATAACACCTTTAGTTTTGCAGATACCTTCCTCATAGCCTATCTGAGATAGTATATAGTGTCAGTATTATTATAAGGGCCCTTTTAATTTTTGTTTTTTTATTTCTAGTGGCAAACAGTGCCAGATATAGTAATTTTAATATGTATTTGTTGATTGATCCTCATTTTATAGATGAGGAAAGTCTCTGTGAAAGGTTAAATTATTTGTTTATGGTCACACAGTTAATTTTATCTCTGGAGGTGAGATTTCAATCTAAGCTTCTTGACTCAAATTCCAGGACTCTGACTATTAAATCACATTGTCTTAAACAATAATGGCTAGAACACAGGAACACTGGTGACCTCTTGATTTGAGGTCATTCTTGAAGCCATTTGTAACTCCCCCTACCAAAATTACTCATTTATTTGTATCCTTTGACATAGTCATGCCATGACAAGGCCTGTAGTCCAAAGAATAAGGAAAACTGTATAAAAATGTTTATAGCAACTCTTTTTGTTGTGTCCAAAAAAAACCTTGAAACTCAAAAATTAAGTGAAAGAGAATGAGGAAAAATTAGGAAAAAAAAAGCAATCTAAGAAAATTGTAAAAAGAAAGTTAACCAATTAGAAAAAGAGAAACAAAATATTTTAACTTAAGTATTTTTAATGGTATTTTATTTTTTAAAATATTGCAAAATCTTGTATTCCAATTTTTTTCTTCTTCTTCCCCTTTCTCCTTCCCAGGACAAGCAATCCAATATAGATTTAATATTCAAATATTTCCATATTTGTTATGCTATTCAGGAAAAATCAGAACACAAGGGAAAAAAATCAACTAAACAGCATCATCAACAAAAAGTTGAAAAAACTATTTTGATCACATTCAGTATCTGTCATTCTCTCTCTGGACACAGATGGCTCTTTCTATCACAAGTCTATTGGAATTGTCTTGAATTATCTCGTTGAAAAGAGCCAAGTCCATCATAGTCACATAATCTTGTTGCTACCGTGTATGTTTTCTTGGTTCTACTCACTTCACTTGTATCCATTCATGTAATTCTCTCCAGACCCTGCTGAAATCACCCTGCTGATCATTTCTTATAGACTAATAATCTTCCATAACATATACCATAACTTTTTCAACTATTCCCCAAATGATGGCTATCCACTCAATTTCCAGTTCCTTGCTATTACAAAAAGGGCTGCTACAAATATTTTTGCACATGTGAATCTTTTCCCTTATTTTATGATCTCTTTGGGATCCAATCTATAGGATACTGTTGGATCAAAGGGTATGCCAGTTTTATAAACTTTTGGGCATAGGAGAAACATAATTTTAAAGAAGATAATAACTTTTTAAAAATTTTATTTTATAATAACTTTATATTGACAGAATCCATGCCAGGGTAATTTTTTTACAACATTATCCCTTGCACTCGCTTCTGTTCCAATTTTTCCCCTCCCTCCCTCCACTCCCTCCCCTAGATGGCAAGCAGTCCTATATATGTTAAATATGTTGCAGTATAGAAGATAATAACTTTTTGAAAACTAGAATTGGGCAAGTGAAAGTGAATGACATTGTAAGATACCAAGATACCATAAAATCAGAAAAATATAAGAGAATCTGAATCATTTCATTAGAAAAACAACTAATCTGGAGACTAGATCAAGGAGAGAAAATATTTGAATTGTTAGACTCTCTGAAAATTAAAATTAAAAAAAGAAACTGGTTAGAATATTAAAAGAAATTATAAGGAAAATCACCCTGCAGTTTTAGAACAGGAAGGTAAAATAGAAATGGAAAGAACCCACTGATCACCACCTGAAAGATCCTAGGAGGAAAACCCTGGAATATTATAGCCAAGTTTCAAAATTCCAGGTTAAAGAAAAAATATCACAGACAACAAGAAAAAAAAACCAAAACAATTTAAAAATTATGGAAAAGCAATAAAAATTTCACAAGACCTAGAAGCTACTACTCTAAAAGAGTATAGGTGTCAAAATATTGTATTTTGAAGAGCAAAGGAGCTGAGTTTTATCCAAGAATAATTTATCCAAAAAACCAATATAGTCCAGAATGAAAAAAAGATATTTCATAAACTCAAAGATCAAATTTCAAATATTTGTAATAAAAAGACCAGAATTCAGTGGAAAATTTTATATGAAAGATCCAGAAGAACTCTTAGGAAATTATTAAAGACTAAATTATAAGTCACTGATTAAGGTAAAATAGTTTACTTATGATATATGAAAATGTTATTAATATTAATAATCATTAATTATAGACTTCTTAAAATATTTAAAGATAGGGTAAAAAGAGGCCCAGAAGGAAATGTGAGAAAAAAATAAAATTGAGGGAAATTCACAAATAGCAATTATAATTTTGAATGGTAATGGGATGAACTTACCCATAAAACGAAAATGAATAGCAGAATGAACTAAAAACCAGAATTTAATAATATGTTGTTGACATGAAACACATTTTAAAATGAGAAATTAACAGAGCTAAAATGGAATGTTGGAGCACAATTTATTATGCTTCAACTAAGGCAAATATGATTCAGCTAATATAAAAAGTAGTGATAGCAATTATAATCTCAGACAAAGTAATGGCTGAAAGAAATATAATTAAAAGAGATAATTAGGATAACTACATTTTGATAAAAGGTACCATAGAAAATGAGGCATACATAAAATTATTTTTATTTTATTTATTTATTAGCTTTAAAAATTATTAGAGCTTTTTGTTTTTCAAAACATATGCATGGACATTCAACATTATTCCTTGCAAAACTCTGTGTTTCAGTATCACCCCTTCCCCTACACCCTCCCCTATATGGCAAATAGTCTAATTTATGTTAAACATGGTAGAAATATATGTTAAATCCAAAAATATATACATATTTATACAATTATTGTGCCACACAAGAAAAAAAGAGAAGCAAAATAAAATGTGAGCAAACAACAAGGTAAAGAGTGAAAATGCTATGTTGTGGTCCACACTCAGTTCCCACAGGCCTCTCTCTGGGTGTATATGGCTCTCTTCATCAGTGAACAATTGGAACTGGCCCGAATCATCTCATCGTTGAAGAGAGCCACATCCATCATAATTGATCATGTTATAGTCTTCTTGTTACTATATACAATGATCTCAGTTCTACTCACTTCACTCAGCATCAGTTCATGTAAGTCTCTCCAGGCCTCTCTGAAATCATCCTACTGGTCATTTCTTACAGAACAATAATATTCCATAACATCCATATTCCATAACTTATTCAGCCATTCTTCAATTGATATTCACTCAGTTTCCAGTTTCTAGCCACTACAAAAGGGCTGCCACAAACATTTTTGCACATGTGGGTCCCTTTCCCTCCTTTAAGATCTCTTTGGGATATAATCCCAGTAGAAACACTGACGGATCAAAAGGTATGCACACTTTGATAAATTTTTGAGCATAGTTCCAAATTGCTCTCCAGAATGGTTGGATCCATCACAGCTCCACCAACAATGTATCAGTGTCCCAAGTATTCCCACATCCCCTCCAACATTCGTCATTATCTTTTCCTGTCGTTTTAGCCAATCTGAGAGATATCATACATAAATTTTTAATCTGCAAATATATTAGAATATGAGTCATTCCCAGTTGATAAATGGTTGCAGGGTATGAATAGGCAATTTTGCAATGAAGAAATCAAAACAAAATTTATAGTTATATAAAAATTCTCTAAGTCATTAATGATTAGAGAAATGCAGATTAAACAACCTTGAGTTGTCATTTTAAACCAACCAGATTGGCTAAAATTATAGAAGGGAAAAATGACAGATATTGGAGAGAATGTGGAAAAATTGGGATGCTAATTCATTGTTGGAGGAATTGTGAAATGATCCCAACATTTTGTAGAGCAATATGAAATTATGCCCAAAGACTGCTTATAGGGTCACATACCTACAGAGATCAAATTTAAACTTAGGAAGAACTTATATTACCTAGCTGTCCCACTCTCCACTTGTTCTCTAAATACTAAAGAATTATGAAAGAACATGAAATGTCATATGAAAAAAATCAGCAAAATCTTATTTTCAAAAAGCTGCATGTTCTAGATCTTTCTTGCTAATTGAGTCTTTTTCTGGCTAAAGAACAGCATCTAACGCAAAAGAGAGCGAGAATAAGATAGAGAGAGAAAGTTGTGGTATGAGTTATGTAGCATTTTATAAAAATCACTATTATTAGGAAGTTGTGAGAGCAAAATGGCAGTCATTAGTCTTTTCCTCTACTTTAATCCAGTAGTTCTTTTTAATAAATAGACCTGAATAAATTGCTATAATTCTTTTAACATGTACCATGTTGTTTGATTATCACCTTAAGTTAAACTACCTTGAAATATTTTAGGGGTCTTTTTCAGATCCTCCTAAATGCACAACCAAAAATTAATAAAATTAAGAGTAAGTAATTTCCAGGGTGCCACAAATTTGCTCTTGGAGGAGTGCCATGGAAATCAAAAGGAATATTATTGGCAGCCCATAAAGGCTCAAATGTGGTTTGTATGCATTATAAAAGAAATTAAATCTCTTCTTATGGTTTTGTGATAGCCATCTATAAAGGCACTTTACAGATAAATCAGCCGTTCTTTTCTCAAAGAAGAAATTATTATAATACTTTAGGTTTAATTGTTTGTGGTTATTTAATGACTTCAAGATTTTGTTAAAGGTCTTGAAAATGTTTGTTTATATGATTCCAAATAGTCTCCTTAATTTAGTAATGTTAATTTTAGAGGAGAAAAGACAAAATCAGTTTATCCTTTGCAGTGTGTTATATATCCAATCCTTTTGAAGGACCTCACTTTTTAATAACTGTTTAATTTTTTTTTAAGTTTAAAATAACTATTTAATAATAATCCACATGTACATAGCTCTTTAAAGTTTACAAAGTACTTTACATATATTATCTTATTCAGGCCTCCTTGAAATCTTGTGAGGTAAATACTACAGGTTTAATCTTCATTTTATGGATGAGGAGTGGAGGCAAAGAGGTTAAATGACTTATTCCAAATTACATAACTAGAAGATGTCTAGGGTAGAATTTGAACCCAGATCTTTCTGATTCCCAGCTCCAATGTGCTGTCCACTGCATCAAGCTAGATCATGTCTTACTTTAGTAGTACTAATTTAATAGTTATTTTTAAGTTAATGATAATATGATAACTAAGTATATGGTATCTTGTATACCTTTCCTTTGAACCCCTTTAAATCCATCTCATGATTCAGAGTATATACTAGTCTATTCTCATCTTTCTTTTTTTCTTTCACAAACTTTAAAGGTTTCTCTGTAGCCCTTTAGTTATTTTAAAAATTGATTTACTCTTTATTTTTCTTATTTTGAGCTTTAAATTCTTTCCCTCCCAATAGTCCTTTCCCATGTCTTAAAAAAAACACATTGAATTACATTATTGGAATTAACTACTTTCCTTTTCTAAATCTTTCTTTAGTTCAAAAGGGTGGGATAGATGGGGGAGAAACCAAGAGAGGAGGTTTGATGAAGTCCAGAGTATACAGCTGGGTGAATTAAGAGATAGAATTGCATGGTTTACTCCAGCTTTGGATGGGTTATGATCTCTGAGAGTTGCCCACATTGGTGAGATCTCAGATTCATGATTTCCAGTAAACTTTATTTTGATCAACATGTTCTAGCTGATTGAATGACAATAGCATTTAAATTTTCACTGTTTCACACTGTGGGGCTTTCGTCATTTCTTGCCTCAGCCTGGGTCATCCATTACTAGTATTATTTGATTAATTAAACAGTGACGGAAGAAGCATTGCTGGAGAGCCCACCTGCATTTTTTTTAAGGAGTTGGTGGGATCTTTGTTACAGAAATCATGCTCTATAATTTTGCAGTTGTGGAAATGACCCTGGGTAGCATTTATTCAATACCACATTTCCTTCTCCCCTTGTATCTGGTATACAATTGAGATAACATTCAATTTAGCCAGCATGTAGAATTTTTTCTGTTGTTTCTTTTATGGATGCTTTGATTCTGCCTCTTTTTAACTTGATAGAAAATAGGGACAATGATTTTAGCCTGGAATACTATGGAACAAGGAGCTTCATTGCTGGAACAGGAACATTATCTGCCCTTTATTTTATAGGTGCCACTATCTTATTTTTGTCTGCATAAAGTAACCACACATATCTAATCATCATCAGCCCTTTGAAACACCTTTTCATGTTGTCAGTCTTTTCAGAGCCTGCTGTTTCCATTCAGAGAAATGCATTCAATTTTATTTTTTGAGGTATGTCTCTCCTGTTAGGATCTTTTGAATGTTTCAGAACATGGATTTGCTTCTTCTCCCTCTAGACCTGATGCTATTTCTACTGAACCACATGGCCACTCTTTGTTTTCTTCAAGATAATATAATCAATAAAGAAATCAATTGGCAGAAATTTTGAACTGTAAGAGAAAACAAGTTAAATATACTATTTGGTTTATTTTAAAACAGAAAAATCTCAACATAAATTCCCAGAAGTATTCAAAACCAGTAGCTTCTTCTTGTTTGACTCTTGTAAAATAGTACTTACTGTTAAGATTTATTTTTCTAATTTTATTCTATCCATCTAGATTTCTTTTTAAAAAGAGAGGAGAGGGAGAGAAAGAAAGAGACAGACTGACAGGCAAAAGGGGAGGGGGAATCTTAAAGTACCTATTGCTTAAGTATATTTATAATTGTAATAGATAACATTTATATAGCATTTACTATGTGACACTCATGGTACTAAACAATTCACAAATATTCAACTAATTTGATCCTCACAACAACTTTGAGAGATAGATGTTGTTATTATCCCATTTTCACAGATGGGAAAACTGAGGCAAACAGAGGTCAGTTGATTTGTTTAAGGTCACAAAGCTAATAAGAATCTGAGATTATATTTGAATCAGTCTTCCTGACTCCAGGTCTAGCACTAACCAGTGCACCATCTAGCCACCTGTTGGAATCCTTACAAAGTGTTAAGTCATTAGAATTGATAGGGACAATAATTATCTAATTTAGCATGGTTCAGTATGATTGGTCTGATCCTACAAGGAGATGTTATGGGCCAGAACTTGAAACAAGGTACTAAGTGGAATTGAGGAGACAATGGTTAAATCTAGTTTAGCACTGATTTAATCCTACAACAAAGAATGGTTTCCCAGTGATATAATAATTGGTGTGTACTCAGTGAACAGCGTATAAGCAAGAAGCTCTCAGGGCCAAAGAGCTCTCTGGGAGATACAGAAGCCCACAAGCCCATTCTCAGAGGTGGAGTCAGATTCATTCCATCTTCCACCTTTGTGCTGGCTGGAGGCTGAAGAAAGCAGAGGCAAAGGACAAGCTTGGAACCAAGCAGAGAAATAGGTCTCTAAGAAAGCTACCCGGGCCCAACGAAGGAGAAAATAAACGTTTGGATTTTAACAGCTGGCTGCATTTGGAGTGATTATTACTCTGAACTGAAACTAAGGCTGCCTCCAGAGAACCTCCCCAAGAAACCTGCTCCCAGAGAGAACATTATACATTATAATTATCATTATACATTATAAAATAGAAGAGAACACCACAGCCACCCAGTTTATTGCTGCATTTTTTGCCAGATGCTTTTGCTATTGAATTGAAGATGTTATATAAGATGTTACATGCAGTGTACATTTCATTCACAATGTTTTAGCAGGTATTGTGAATGGAAGGGTTATCATTGGCCCTGCCTTTCCAGGGATGATTGAAAACTGAAGATTATTCTGCTCAAAGAGACAGAAAAGAAAGACATAGCAGAGACAGAGAGAACTAGAAATAAATAAGTGAGCCTAGTTGTAGCTCTCCTATTTGTATTAAGGAAAAGTACTCTGAGCTTCAAGTTAATAAAAATACAGGTGAGGATATGATAAAAAATTCAATTTTTATAGAACTTGAAAATCTAACAGTTGATCAAGGAGTAAAAGAATCAAATTACCAAGGGAATACCCAGAACTAGGTAAAAATAACAGCAAAATCCATTTGGAAAAACAAAATATCTAAAATATCAAGGGAAATGTTGAAAAGAAGTAAGGATGAAGGGATAATAGTAATTCCAGAGTTCATAATACATTGCAAAGCAATAGTCATCGGAACTATCTGAGATTGATTAAAGAATAGATAGATCAATCAATAGAACAGACTAGACAGGGGAAAATCAGAAACAATAGAACTCAGTAACTTAGTGTTTGATAAAGAGAAAAACATGAATTACCTAGGAATGAATTCCTTCTTTGATTACAGACTGCTGTGAAAAATGTCAAGCAAACAGAAATTAGGTTTAAACCAACACCTTATATCGTACATCTCAATTCATTTTAAATGTATGTGTGATCTTAATATTAAAAATCATAATGCAAAAAGTTAGATGTATGATATATTATTGAGCAAAATAACTTATAATAATAGCCTACATTTTATCTTCATTGTATGTGTATTCACCTTTTTCATTTTTGATACTAACGGTTTGGGTTTTTTTGAATTAAATTAACCAAAGGTTTAATCTATTTTATTAAAATAGATTTTATTAAAATCAGCTCCTACTTTTATTTATTAGTTATTTACTTTGTCTAGATTTATTACATTTACTTCACATTTACTTTTAATTTTATTAATCTCTCCTTTTATTTTTAGGATTTTTATTTTTGTGTTTAATTGGGGATTTTTAATTTGTTCTTTTTGTAATTTTTTTAGTTGAATACACAATTCATTGATCCTCTCTTTCTCTTTTTTATTGATATGTACTCATTTAGAGATTTAAATTTTTCTCTACTGCTTTGGGTATATCCCACAAATTTTAGAATGTTATCTCATTTTTGTTATTCTCTGCAATGAAATTATTGTTTCTATAATTTTCTCTTTGACCTACTCATTCTTTTGTATTTGATTAGTTTGTAATAAAATTTTAATCTATTAATCTTAATTATTAAATTATTAATTGATATTAAGTAATTAATTAAAATCTTTATTAAATGTGATTTTTATTGGGGTATGTTCTGTAAAATGTTTATTTTAATTTTTCTGCATTTGGTCGTGAGGGTTTTATATCTTAATCAGTTTTCGGGAAGGTGTCATGTACAGCTCAGAAAAAAGTATATTCCTTTCTGTTCCTATAAGTTTTCTCTGCATGCCTATCAAAACTAACTTTTCTAAGATTCTTTTTATCTTCTTGACTTCTTATTTATTTTGTGATTCAGCTTATTTAGTTGTGAGAAAGGAAAGTTGAGGTCTTGCAGTAGTATAGTTTTGTAATGCCAGAGAAACTGAGGAAGATAGAGATTAGAAAGTATTTAATAATTTATTTGAAAGAGAGAGATTTACTGGGACCAAATGGATCCAGGGCTGAATGAGACTATTGTCTCCAAGAGTCCAGCAAACAATGTGAGTTCTCAATGACAGATATACATATGGCTCAGACTCAGAGGGTAAACTGAAACGGGGGCAGAGTCAGGGTGCTGAGAGCGGGAACTGGACTCTCACAGGTTGGGGTGAGCCATCGGAGAAGGGGATGACATAATAGGGGGAGGCACCCATGACATGGGGAGAGGCATCTTAATAAAACTGTATCTGATGTTCTGATAGCTAGGAATGGGGAGACGCATTCTGATATTCTAAAACATAAGATCTTTTATCCTTATCAAATATTCTGATTAAGAGGGAGGGGAGATTTCACAGGACTGAGCAGAATAATTACAAACTGAAGCAGAACAGTTAGGGAAACTGAGTCAGGATAATTAGGGAAACTGAGTCAGGACAATAAAAAAGAACTGTGGTAGAACAGTTTTACTGTCTTTTTTCTTCTGGAATTCATTTATATTTAACTTTTCCTTAAAGAATTTGGATGCTATGTCATTTGGTGAATATAGATTTGCTGCTGTTATTACTTCATTGTCTATGGTTCCTTTTAGTTAAGTTTTTCTGCTTCTCTCTCTTAAATAGTTCTATTTTTACTTTTACTTTGAG
Source organism: Antechinus flavipes (assembly GCF_016432865.1). Taxonomy (NCBI): domain Eukaryota; kingdom Metazoa; phylum Chordata; class Mammalia; order Dasyuromorphia; family Dasyuridae; genus Antechinus; species Antechinus flavipes. The sequence continues at coordinate 126,675,048 of NC_067398.1, read as the reverse complement.
ATCATGATTGCCATCCCTACCTTTTTTATTTAACTGAAACATACGGAATTCTGCTCCAGTTCCTTATTTGAACTGTGTCTCTTTGTTTCAAGTGTCTTTCTTGTATACAACATATTGAATTTTCATTTCTAATGCATTCTGCAACCTGCTTCTGTTTTATGGGAAAGTTCATTCTATTTACATTCACAGTTGTGATTACTTAAATGTTACTTTCCCTCCGTCCTGTTTTCTTTTGCTTATATCTTTTTATTTTTATTATATCTCTTCTTTAAAGTGTGTTTTCTTCTAACTATGGCCTTCATTTATCTGCATCCCTATAATCACTCCATTATCTCTCATTCCCTTCCCTTTCCATGTTACATAAGTTAGATTTCTTTTAAAAGTTGATTTTGTGTGTGTGTATATTTATTTTCCTTTTTAGAATCAATTTAGATATGAGTGAGGTTCAAACTGTGCCTATCCCTCATTCCTCTTCTTCCCTCCACTGTAAAAAGCTCTTCTTTGTGTGTCTCTTTCACAGAAGATAATTTTCTCCATTTTTCCTCTCTCATCCTACTCCTCCCAGGGCATTCCATTTTTTCTCTCTCTTTTTAAAAATAGTATCCCAATGTAATCCACTGTTTTCTATAGCTTTTTTTTTTCTGTGTAGAATTCTTTTAAATGTCCTAATAATGATAGTTCTTGAAAGATTTATCATATTCCTATTTAGAAGGATAAACACTTTAACCTTATTGAATTCCTTATTATTTCTCTTTCATGTTTACCTTTTTGTGCTTCTCTTGAGTCTTGCATTTAAAAATTAAAATTTCTATTCAACTCTGTTTTTTTTTTCATTAAGAATGCCCTTTATTTCATTAAATATTCATCTTTTCCCTCAAAGTATTATATTCACTTTTGCTGGGTGGGTTATAATTGGTTGTAATTCCAGGTCTTTTACCTTTCATAATGTCATATTCTTTATATGGTAGCTACTAAATCCCTATGTGATCCTGACTGGCTCCATGATATTTGAATTTCTTTTTAGCTATTGAAGTGTTTTCTCTTTGAACTAGGACCTTTGGATTTTGGCTGTGCTATTTCTGGGAGTTTTTATTTTGGGACCACCTTTAGGTGATGGTCATTAGATTCTTTTGATTTTTATTTTACCTTTTGATTCTGGGATATTAGGGCAGTTTTCCTTGATAATTTCTTTAAATAAGATGTCTAGGCCCTTTTTTAAATAAAAAATTTCAGATAATCCAGTAGTTCTAAAACCATCTCTCCTCAGAGGCCAGTTGTTTTTTCTATGAGATAGTTCACATTTTCTTCTATATTTTCATATTTTTGATTTTGTTTTATTATTTTTTTTTCTTTTTTTTCCATGTCTCACAGTTGTTAACTTCCTCTTGCCCAATTCTAGTTTTTAAGAAATTATATTCTTAAGTGATCTTTTGTATCTCTCTTTTCCCCATTTGGCCAATTATGCTTTTCAAAGAGTTTATTCATCAGTAAATTTTTGCATTTCTTTTTTCATTTGGCCAGCATTATTTTTGCCTCTTTTACTAAGCTGTTGATTTATCTTTTCATAATTTTCTTCCTTTGCTTTTATTTCTCTGCCTAAATTTTCTTCTACCACTCTGATTTTGCTACAAATGAAATCATAAGATGTAAAAAAGTTGCAGTTAAATGGGAAGATGACCAATGTGTTCTCTTCAGAGGGGTGAATAAAAGAATTATTGGAGGTTGTTTTCTTCTGTTCCTAAAAATAAGAAGTCTTTTTTTAGGGTTTTTATTTTATTTGGAGTCAGTGAGATAGATCCAGGAGGAAAGCCACAACTTTTCCCTGCTCAGTTTCCTCTCCAAAATGCAAAAGAATAATACCTGTGAGTACTACCTTTCTGGATTGTTGTAGGTAAAGGATAAAGTGCTAAGTAGTACCAGCTAATTATTGTTATCATCCTGTCTTGATAATCCTAATGAGAAACATAAGCAAACAAATCCCATGAAAATACTTGCAATTTGCCTTTCAACATCTATTGCAGAATGATCCTATTCTCTTTGTCTTTAATGTTCAGTCTCTTTTTTAATTTACTGGATCCCATTCTAATGGCTTCAAAAATGTTCAGATGTCTACTTTAAAAAATCTTCTCTGTAATCTCTCTGAAACTATTGCTGTATGTCTTTCCTCTTTTACTACCAAACTTCCAGAAAGAGCTTTTTGTATTAGTTGCCTCAGCTTTGTGCAAGAAGCCTTTCCCAATTTGTCTTGTTACCTTATTTGCACATAGTTATTTGCATATTGTTTCCTTTATTAGAATCAACTCCACTCTTTTTTCCCTGCTTTTGTTTGGGTCAAGCTTTTAGCATAGTGCTTGGTGAATGCTTGGGATTAGATGATAATAAGACTCTCTTCTCAATCCCTTGTAGTCCCTTTTATCCCACTACTTATCTGAAATTGCTCCATCCAAGTCATTATAACTCTTTTAATTGCTAAACTCAATGGCCCTTTTTTCAATCTTCATCCTTTTAAAAAAAAATTAAATCTTAGTGCCATCTTTCTCCCCCACTTAATGTTTTATTTTTTCCATTTACATGATGTAGGATTTTGAATTCCAGATTTTTCTTTCTCATTCCCTTTCTTCCCCCAGATAGCAAGCTGTCTGACATAAGTTATATCTGAACAATCATTTAAATATGTTTCCATATTAGACATGTTGTAAAAGAAAATTCAGACCAAAAGGGAAAAGCCACAAGAAAGAAAAACAAACAAGAAAGTGATAATGATGAGGGGAGCCCCAAAACACACACATACACTCTCTCTCTCTCTCTCTCTCTCTCTCTCTCTCTCTCTCTCTCTCTCTCTCTTCTCCCCTTCCCTCCTCTCCCCTTTTTTTCCCCTCTCTTTCCTCCCCTCCCCTTTTCTCCCCTCTCTTTCCCTCCCCTCCCCTTTTCTTCCCCTCTCTTTCCTCCCCTCCCCTTTTCTTCCCCTCTCTTTCCCTCCCCTTCCCTCCCCTTCCCTCCTCTCCCCTTTTTTTCCCCTCTCTTTCCCTCCCCTCCCCTTTTCTTCCCCTCTCTTTCTCTCCCCTCCCCTCCCCTTCTTTTCCCTCTCCTCCCCTACTCTCCTCTCCTCTCCTCTCCACTCTCCCCTCTTCTGATTATGCCCTCTATTGAGTTGAAGATTAGTCTAGGCCTACTCATTCAATTCATAGATTCTCTATTCTGATTTCAACTCAAACTTTCCCCAGCCTTTATACAAAGTTTCAATTATAAAAGGGGCAACTGGGCTCAACTGCTTGCAAAAGGGCCTCCCTTAGCATAGATGCCTGGGAGGACTCTCTGCCCACTGAGAAGGCATTCTCTTTTCCATGTTAACCTCTCTGTCTCTCTCACACATTTCCCTAACAGGACTATACCCCTCTTTACCTTTCTGTCAGGATTTCTCTCCTAGGGAATTTCTCTGCTAGGAATTTTCTGTCTCTCTCTGACAAGACTTCTCTGCTAGACCTTTAATTCTCTGTTGGGACCTTGCCACTAAGGAAGTCAACCTCCTAGCAAAAAGCTGACTTCCCAGGGCCAATAAACTTTTTTTTCCAGTCTAACTTTTTGGGTTTGTAAATTCATTTATGAAGGACCTGAGCCGACCAGAAGGGGGTTCCCACAACTCTCTGTCCTGCGCTGAATCTCATCAATAATAGTATGTTTTGATCTGCATTCAATCTTCATAGTTTTTTTTGGCACTTTCCATCCCAGGTCTATTGGAATTGTCTTGGATCACTGTGTTGCTGAGAAGATTCAAGTTTGTTATAACTGATGATTGCATAATCTTGTTGTTCCTGTGTATACTGCTCTCCTGCTTCCATTCACTTTACTCAGCATCAGTTCATATAAGTCTTTCCAGATTTTTCTGAAATCAACCTGCTCATCATTTCTTATAGAACAATGGTATTCCTTTACATTCATATACCACAATTTATTCAGCCACTCCCAGTTGATGGGCATCCCTTTAGTTTCCAAGTCCTTGCCACCCCTGAGAGTTGTGTGTGCCTGGATATATATACCCCAAGACTCTGACCTGGGCCCTCTTCTCCTGTCTTTATTCTCCATTGTTTGATGATCTTATTAGCTCTCTTTATGCTGATTACTCCCTGGATCTACAAATCCAACCATCATCTTTCTCTTAAGACCAAGAACTAGATCACATTCTCATGTAGCTCAAGTTTAGCATGACCAAAATGCAATCCATTATCTTTCTCCCCTGAAACCCATGGATCTTACTAACCAGTTCTGTAGAGGGCCCAACCCTCCTTCCTTTCACTTAGGTTTGCAATTTTAGAGTTCTTCTCTTTTCATCCTCCTTTTTTTTCTGTTCCTATATCTAACCCATGATCAGGTGCTGTTCACTCCTAGGCTTATCACCATCATCCTGCTTTCAGCATCTCTTTGACGAGTTCCTGCACTGGCCTTCTGTAGAATTCATCTTCCTGCATCAAGTTTCTCCCTCTTTGGAATCCATCCTATACAACCATATGATTTCCCTGCTCTGGAAGCATGGTGGCTTCCTGTTGTTTTTAGGAAAAAAAATACAAACTTTTCGAGCATTTAAAGTTTCTCACAGGCTGATTTCAACCTATTTTTTCTAAACTGATTTCATGTTGCTATCTCTGTCAAATTCTGATTTCAACATTAGTAGCCTACTCACTATTCCATGTATACATTGTACTTTTGCATCCCTATCTTTGGACCATTCCCCCTCCCCCCTCCCAAAAAATGAGGTAAATCTTATCTCTTTCTTCATTTCCACCTTTTTAGAATCCTTAGCTTCTGGAAGGCACAATGTAGATCAGTGTAGAGAACCTTTTTTCTGCCAAGGATCATTTGGATATTTATAAAATCTTTCATAGGTCATAAGAAATTATCAACTTATAGAACTCAAGCAGTGGGAGATTGTTGTCCTTGGTTTCAGTTCATCATCACCTGCAAGTTGCTCTAGTGATTGATTTCACAGGCCTTATATGGCCTGTGGGCCAGATGGTTCTTATCCAATTCTCCTATGTATTAATTTTGTTTTACTTTATCCATGAATGTTTTTAAAATTTTCTATCAATGTAATGTCAGTACTTTGAAGGTGGGGAGCCACTCTGTCCTCCTTCATATTAATCAAATCAAGATCTTCAGGTTTTCAAATGGCATTAGTCTAAGTGCATGGAGCATCAAAATGCTACAAAGATTCTTTAGTAAAATCTTATAATGAGAAAGAGATTGGTCTAACACAGGTAATGAGTATTTGATATAACTCATCACATGGTTTATTTACCAGCTGCCTGGTTTTAGTCCCACTTGGCCAGTGTTTGGGCCTTGATTTGTTCAGAGTGCATGTGACCTCAGTCTCAATCTTTCCCTAAATAAAAAAGACCAAACCCTGCCTCTTGTCTTGCCTAGCCATCATCACTGATTGGTGTTGCCTCAAATTGAGACCTGTTAAAATGTTAAAGACTTTAGCTTAAGAAGACTAAGATCTCCCTCTATCTACAAAACCACCTCCAGTCATTTTGATCTGTATCTGACCACTGGACCCTGGTGACTATGCAGGACAAAGTGAGGCTGCTGACCTTGTCCTCCCTCACTTAAATCATATTCCCTTGCCTGTCATGGCATCCCCTTCCTAAAGTCATGTTTTTCTTCAAGAACAAAGAACAAACAACAGCTTTTAGGCCTGGTGGCATATCAAAATGGTATTTGTGAAGCCAACCAAAATAATATATTATTTTATGTATATTTTTGTTGGTAACCCATTAACCCAAAAGAAAAACCTTTTTTAAATAAGCTTAATTCACGATAACAGTTAGGGGAACTCAGAGGTCTAGTAGAAAATGTTGAATTTGGAGGGAAAGGACCTTTTGGTCTAAATCACATCTGAGTAATTCACATTCTTCAATTTAAGAAGAGAGGGATAGCCTAGATTAGTGGTATCAAACATAATTAAAAACAGGGGCCACTAAATTCTACATAAAGTTCCTGGTGGACTGCATATTGACTTAATTTTAAAATATAATGTTGCTTGTGTTCTATTATAGTTTTATTTGTTTTGTTAATTATTTCCCAATTACATTTTAATGTGGTTACAGTGTACTTGGGAGTGTTGCCAGTGCATGTCTGACACCTCTGCGTTAGGTGACGTTTAAGATCTTTTTCAACTTAAGTTTGTTTTCTGTAAACCTAAGATTCTAATTCTTTTTTAATCTTTGAAGCAAATAAATAAAGTGTTTTTGCAGAGACCAAAAGTTTAGCAATCATAATAGAAAAGAAGATAAGCAATAAGTATTTATTATTAAATGCCAGGCACTGTGTTAAGTGCTTTATGAATTTTTTATTTAATAATCTTAGACTTTTAATTAATTCCTTCCTTCTCTTCTTTCCTTCCTTCCTTCCCTTCCTCTATCCCTTCCTCCCTTCTTTCTTCCTTTCCTTCTTCCCTTCTTTCTGTCCTCCCTCCTTACCTTCCTCCCTTTCCCCTCCTCCTTCCCTCATCTTCCTCTCCTCCTCCTCTGCTCCTCCCTCCCCCAGAGCTATGATTTTACAAGTATAAAGAGCTCTAGGTAAAGATGCAGATCAAGCACCCTCTCTTCAACTTTGAACATTAGACAGTTTTTTTGTGATGGCAGAGAATGCAATTTGAAATGGAATACTCATAAATTGAAGAATGGATAAGCTGATAGAAGATGATAGTACATAAATAACATGATACTATTGTAAAAAAATTATAAATAAGAGGATAGTTTCAGAGAAATTTGAGAAAACTGAATTGATGCAGGGTAGACTTAGCAAAATCTGAAGAATAATTTATATAATAATAACATTGTAAAGATAAAATAGCTTTGAAAGACCTTGGAACTCATCACTGCAATGACACCATGAATTCAGAGAATGGATGATAATGCGTGTTCCTTCTCCCTAATTTCACAGAATAATGATGATTTTAAGATTAAAGATTGCTTGACTATACATATTCATTAGAAAATTTTAAGTTTTTCTTTTCTTTCTCTTTCTTTTCTTTTTTTTTAATTAGGGCAATGGAAGAAAAATGCTTCTTAATGGCAGGGAAAAAAACCTTTCTGATTTGGCAGTGATAATAACTCTATGATGTGTGTATATATTTCATACAGAATTATATTTTTGTAGTTACTATTTGATCTCTCACCCAGATTTCTATTTTCTTCATTACCATTGCTAATCTTAAAACACTTTTATGTTCTTATCAATTGTTCTGTTTATCTGTATGTGTTTAGCAAAGAAAAAATAGTTTAATATTTTTTTAAAGATTAGGATAATTCTGGGGGAAAAGTTATCATTTATTGCCCCCAGCATTCTCCATTTTGTATCTATCATAGAATTTGCCAAGTGTGCAGCATTTTTTCTTAATGACTTTCAAGGGTTAGGTCATGTCTTTAGTTATAATGGATGGTGTTGACTCCAAAACAACCAACCACCAAAGGAAAAAAAAGGAAGAAAATAATTGTTGTGTAGCTTTGCTGTTCCTTTAGAAAGCCAAGGATATAAATAAGTGTCAAATAAAAGAGAAAGTGGTGTCACTCAAGAAGGAACATAACTTTTATCCTTCTTAAAAGGTTAAAATAATTTTTTTCATCACCACACAAAGTGTTAGGGAGGAGGAACAAAAAAGAATAATTTTAAGATGAAGGTCAAATCAATAACAATTAACGTTCCCTAGTCTCCATTTTCCTGTTAATGAGTGAAGACATATACTAATTAGAGAAGTCTCAAGTGTCTGGGTTTCTGGGTAGTACCAGATGGCACTAGAAAAGAACTATACATAGTACCAATGAAAAATCTCTGTTCTTCCCATCTACCTTTGCTCTTTGTTTATCTCAGTCTGGAATATAAACCACAGCAGCTGCCACATCCTTCATTTTGATACCTTTTCCAAATCCTTTATCATCACAAATTACTATTTGTCTCAGTCTAATGATCTTGTCATTTTGGGGGAAATGGGTAAGACCTTGTCCTTTTCTCTGGGGAGCTTACATTTATTTATTTATTTATTAACACTTTGATTACTTCATGGATTTGACATATTATTTTCTATACCATAGCTATATATTTTTTCTCCCAACATTTATTCCATAAATGGCTCTGAACATCTTTCCGTGTTCTTTCACAAGATCGCATAATTTAGTATGCTAAATTTTTCTGTCCGTTCACTTTTCAACATTAATGTATTTTTGCTTCAGTTTTTCAAGTATTTTTTTTCACAAATTATCTGAAAACATATGTTTTCTTTTTGGTTTGTCCAATTTTTCCCCCATGTTATTATCTCTGGTAACTTAATAAGCCTTTGATTTCACATGGGAATTTTTCAACAGTTAGATATTGATATTATTTGACAGAGATATGTTATAATTATGGCAGCTAATTTACATGTGATTTCTTCTTCCTGAAAGACCCTTTCATGTTTGTTTTATCAATTGTATTTAGTTTTAGCCCTGTGACTCTTAAAATTTTTCTTTTGGTTTTTAAATAAATTTTCTAACAAAACGCATTTTAGTTCCATTTGTTTTGAAATATGCTATCTTTGCCCTCCAAAGTAGTCTGGATTTGGTGTTATTTCATTTGATAAAGGAAGATGGGAATAATGCAATGGTGGAGGTTAACAACTGAAAGGATTTAGGCTTCTTTGATAAATGAACTCCTTTTACATAGAATTATATGAGTATTTTATTATTGTTGTCAGACCAAGATATTCAAAGTGATTGATGACTACTATATCTTACATATATCTATTCCATACAAATGATGCCCTATCAATGCTAAGGGGGGGATTGAGGGAGTCTAATCACTTTTCACAAATGACAATTGAGACTCCAAAGAGTTAAAATTAATTTCTTGCTTTCTTGTATATCTGGGGAGTAGCAAAGTCAAGACTAGATGCTAGATCTGATTCCTGGTCCACATCTTTCCTATTTGCAGCCATTCAAAAATGTACTGTTACTATCATTATTGAATGCTCAGTGTGTATAAAGTACTATGCGGGGTGTTGTGGATATAAAGAAAAAAAATCAAACAATTCCTGTTTCAAAGAGTTTACACTCTACTGGCATGACATAACATATATGTTAAAAGTAATACAAGATCATTTGAAAAGTAATATTAGCAAGTGAAAAAGGTCAGTTCTTCCAGAGGAAGGTTTGAATTTAAAAGTTACTTTTCCACAAGATTATTATTATAATTATTCAGGCTACTTTCTAGGATAGATTTATATTTTTGTATATTATTCATATATTTCATTTATCATTTATATATTATTACATTTTGTAATACTATAAAGTACCTTAAGGCAAACTGTTATTTAAAAGGAGTTGGTTCTTTTGTTATGTTTTGTAGGGATTTGGATTGGAGGAGATGAATAAAAGAAATTTAGACATAAATATAAAGAACTCCCAAGTAATTTTTTAAATTTTATTTAATAATAACTTTATATTGACAGAATCCATGCCAGGGTAATTTTTTTACATTATCCCTTGCACTCGTTTCTGTTCCAATTCCCCCCCTCCCCCCTTCACCCTCTCCCCTAGATGGCAAGCAGTCCTATATATGTTGGATATGTTGCAGTATATCCTAGATACAATATATGTTTGCAGAACTGAACAGTTCTCTTGTTGCACAGGGAGAATTGGATTCAGAAGGTAAAAATAACCCGGGAAGAAAAACAAAAATGCAGATAGTTCACATTCGTTTCCCAGTGTTCTTTCTTTAGGTGTAGCTGCTTCTGTCCATCATTTATCCATTGAAACTCAGTTAGGTCTCTTTGTCAAAGAAATCCACTTCCATCAGAATACATCCTCATACAATATCGTTGTCGAAGTGTATAATGATCTCCTGGTTCTGCTCATTTTACTTAGCATCAGTTCATGTAAGTCTCTCCAAGCCTCTCTGTATTCATCCTGCTAGTCATTCTTACAGAACAATAATATTCCATAACATTCATATACCACAATTTACCCAACCATTCTCCAATTGATGGGCATCCATTCAATATGAATTTTGTTGTTATTTTTTCTAAATCATTAAAATATTTTCTTGGAAGTCTGATTGGTATAGCACTAAATAAATAGATTAGTTTAGAGAGTATTGTCATCTTTATTATATTCGATCAGCCTATCCAAGAGCACTTAATATTTTTCCAATTATTTAAGTCTGACTTTATTTGTGTGGAAACTTTTTTGTAATTTTGCTCATAAAATTGCTGACTTTCTTTTGGTAGATAGATTCCCAAATATTTTATGCTATCAACAGTTATTCTGAATGGAATTTCTCTTTGTATCTCTTGCTGTTGGGTTTTGTTGGTGATGTATAAAAATGCTGAGGATTTATGGGGATTTATTTTGTATCCAGCTACTTTGCTAAAATTATGAATTATTTCTAATAGCTTTTTAGTAGAATCTCTGGGGTTCTTTAGGTATACCATCATATCATCTGCAAAGAGTGATAGTTTGGTTTCCTCATTGCCTACTCTAATTCCTTTAATATCTTTCTCGACTCTTATTGCAGAGGCTAGTGTTTCTAATATGATATTAAATAATAATGGTGATAGTGGGCAACCTTGTTTCACTCCAGATCTTACTGGGAAAGGTTCCAGTTTTCCCCCGTTGCATATGATGCTTACTGATGGTTTTAAATATATGCTCCTGACTATTTTAAGGAAAAGTCCATTTATTCCTATGCTCTCAAGTGTTTTTATTAGGAATGGATGTTGGATTTTATCAAATGCTTTTTCTGCATCTGTTGAGATGATCATATGGTTTTTGTTTGTTTGGTTATTGATATAGTCAATTATGCTAATAGTTTTCCTAATATTGAACCAGCCCTGCATACCTGATATAAATCCTACTTGGTCATAGTGTATTATCCTGGGGATGATTTTCTGTAATCTTTTTGCTAATATTTTATTTAAGATTTTAGCATCAATATTCATTAGGGAGATTGGTCTATAATTTTCTTTGTTTTCAGCCTACCTGGTTTAGGTATCAGTACCATGTCTATGTCATAAAAGGAGTTTGGTAGGACTCCTTCAATTCCTATTTTTTCAAATAGTTTATTTAGCATTGGAGTTAATTGTTCTTTAAATGTTTGATAGAATTCACATGTAAATCCATCTGGTCTTGGGGATTTTTTTCTTAGGGAGTTGATTGATAGTTTGTTCTATTTCTTTTTCCGAGATGGGACTGTTTAGGATATTTACTTCTTCCTCTGTTAGTTTAGGCAAGCTATATTTTTGGAGGTATTCTTCTATTTCATTTAAGTTGTCGAATTTATTGGCGTAAAGTTGGGCAAAGTAACTCCTAATTATTGCTCTAATTTCCTCTTCGTTAGTGGCGAGTTCTCCTTTTTCATTTTTAAGACTAACAATTTGATTTTCCTCTTTCTTTTTTTAAATCAGATTTACTAAGGGTTTGTCTATGTTGTTGGTTTTTTCATAGAACCAACTCTTAGTTTTATTAATTAATTCAATAGTTTTTTTACTTTCAATTTTATTGATCTCTCCTTTTATTTTTAGAATTTCAAGTTTAGTATTTGACTGGGGGGTTTTAATTTGTTCCTTTTCTAGCATTTTTAGTTGCAAGCCCAATTCATTGACCTTCTCTTTCTCTATTTTATACAAATAGGCCTCTAGAGATATGAAATTTCCCCTTATTACCGCTTTGGCTGCATCCCATACATTTTGGTATGATGTCTCATTATTATCGTTTTCTTGGGTGAAGTTATTAATTATGTCTATGATTTGCTGTTTCACCAAATCATTCTTTAGTATGAGATTATTTAGTTTCCAATTATTTTTTGGTCTACTTTCCCCTGGCTTTTTATTGAATGTAATTTTCATTGCATCATGGTCTGAAAAGGATGCATTTACTATTTCTGCCTTACTGCATTTGAGTTTGAGGTTTTTATGTCCTAATATATGGTCAATTTTTGTATAGGTTCCATGAACTGCTGAGAAGAAAGTGTACTCCTTTCTGTCTCCATTTAGTTTTCTCCAGAGATCTATCATATTTAACTTTTCTAGTATTCTATTTACCTCTTTGACTTCTTTCTTATTTATTTTGTGATTTTATTTATCTAATTCTGAGAGTGCAAAGTTGAGATCTCCCACTGTTATAGTTTTGCTGTCTATTTCTTCTTGCAGCTCTCTTAATTTCTCTTTTAAGAATTTAGATGCTACACCACTTGGCGCATATATGTTTAATATAGATAGTGCTTCATTATCCATGCTACCCTTTAGCAAGATATAGTGCCCTTCCTTATCTCTTTTAATTAGATCAATTTTTGCTTTAGCTTGATCTGAGATCAGGATGGCTACACCTGCTTTTTTGACTTCACCTGAAGCATGATAGATTTCGCTCCATCCTTTTACCTTTAACCTGCATGTATCTCCCCGCTTCAGGTGTGTTTCTTGTAAACAACATATTGTAGGATTCTGGCTTTTAATCCATTCTGCTAACCGCTTCCTCTTTATGGGGGAGTTTACCCCATTCACATTTATGGTTAAAATGACCAATTCTGTATTGCTTGCCATCTTGTTAACCCCGGTTTATGCTTTTCTCCCTTCTTTTCCCCTTACCCCCCTTCCCAGTATTAAGCTTGTGAGCACCACTTGCTTCTCACAGCCCTCCCTTTTTAGTATCCCTCCCCCCGCCTTAGAGTTCCTTCCCCTATCTTACCCCTCTCCCTCCCAGTTCCCGTATTCCCTTCAGCTTAGCTTATTCCTTCCTTTTTCACTTTTCCCTTCTCACTTTTCAATGAGGTGGGAGAAGTTTCACCATAGATTGATTATGTCTAAAATTTTTCTCTTAAAGCCAATTCTGAAGGCAGTAAGATACCCACTATATTCATCCCCCTTCATTATTTCTCTCAGATATAATAGGTTTCCTTTGCCTCTTCATGAGATGTACTACCCCCACTTTACCCTTTTTCTGGTACAATGTCCTTTCCAATCTAGTTTCTAGAACAAGGTATACATGTATTCTTTATACATCTTTATAGCCGAAATATAATTCCCAAGATTAATCTTTACCTTTTTAGATTTCTCTTGAGTTCTATATTTGTAGATCAAACTTTTTGTTAAGTTCTGGCTTTTTCATCAAAAATAGGTGAAATTCGCTTACTTCGTTGAATGTCCATCTTCTTCCCTGGAAAAAAGATGTTCATTCTCGCTGGGTAAGTTATTTTTGGTTGCATACCAAGTTCCTTAGCCTTTCGGAATATCATATTCCAGGCCCTTCAATCCTTTAATGTGGATGCTGCTAGATCTTGGGTGATCCTTATTGTGGCTCCTTGATACTTGAATTGGGTTTTTCTAGCCGCTTGCAGTATTTTTTCCTTCGTCTGAGGGTTCTGGCATTTGGCCACTATATTTCTTGGTGTTTTGATTTTAGGATCCCTTTCAGTAGGGGATCGATGAATTCTTTCAATGTCTATTTTACCCTCTGTTTCTATGACTTCTGGGCAATTCTCTGATAATTTCCTGGAAAATAGTGCCCAGGCTCTTTTTTTCATCATGCTTTTCTGGGAGTCCAATGATTCTCAGAATGTCTCTCCTGGATCTGTTTTCCAGTTCTGTTGTTTTCCCCAGAAGGTATTTCACATTCTTTTCCATTGTTTGATTTTCTTGGATTTGCTTGACTGATTCTTCTTGTCCTTTCGAGTCATTCAATTCCATTTGTTCAATTCTGATTTTCAATGAAGTATTTTCTTCACTCACTTTTTAAAAAATCTTTTTCTAATTGTCCAATTGAGTTCTTTTGTTCTATGGAATTTTTTTCCATTTCGCCAATTTTGTTTTTTAGAGAGCTATTTTCTGTTTCTAGTTCACTAATCCTATGTTTCAAGGATTTTATTTCTTTATCCACTCTGTCTTTAAATGAGTGGGATGACTTCTCCAGACTCTCTTGCCAAGCCTCCCTCTCCTTTTCCCAAGCCTCCCTCTCCTTTTCCCATTTTTCTTCTAGCTCCCTTGTGAGAGCCTTTTTAATTACTTCTATGAGGTTCATCTGTGCTGAGGAACAGATGATCTCCTCCTTTGGGGATTCACTTGGAGACTGTCTGTTTTTAGTCTCCTCAGGATTTAGAGTCTGCTCTCTATCTGTATAGAAGCTGTCAAGGGTTAAAGTCCTCTTCAATTTTTTGCTCATTTTGTCAAAGAATCAAAGAAGAACTTTCCTGGCGAATCTCAAGGATGGCTTCTCTTTGTAACTATTTGTGGTTTTTTTTTTTTTCAGTCAAGCATTAATTCAGAGGCTTGCAATGAAATGGATAGTGAGAGAAAATGCAGAGCTTACACAGCTGTGTGCCTCCTCTCCGCCTTCTTGGCTGAAAGTCCCAACTCCCAAGTAATAAGACCAAGTCAGTTAATGCCCTTTGGTCTCACTAATCCAAACTGTTATCCTTGACGATTCTAAGTGCTAGGATAACTACCAGGTAGGCTAAATACTAAAAAGTGAGGAAAAGAAAGAAGACAAATATTTCTAGAGGAAGAGTTGTTAGATCAAAATAACAACCACCATTAGCAAAATAAGTTGGTCATCAATTTTTTGTTTTGTTTTGTTTTTTGCTCTTCAGAATAAAAAATGAGAAAACAAATTCTCTTTTTTCTTACAATTTCTCCTAAAAATGACAGGACCCCAAGAACATAGATTTAGAACTGGAAGAAATCTCAAGGGTCATTGAGATTTGACCCCCTAATTTTATAGAAGAGGAAATTGAGATCCAGAAAGATTATGATCTACTCAACTCAGCAAATGGAAGGGTTGAGATCATCACTGTTCTTTAGGGGACAATTGGGCACCAAAAGAAATTGACATTCTGAGAGTGCTGTTACATACCTCTTTCTCTGTATACATATATAACTTGGTCTCTCTCCCTCTGTGTACATATGTAATTTGGTTTTGAAATAACTGCATTTCCTACACTCTATGTAGGTAGATCATAATATTAAGTAATTGTCAAGTGGTATTTTCTCTTTCTACTATGCAAATGTGCTATTTCCCTTTCCTCTTAGGAAAGGTAAACTCTTCCCCCAGGTAAACTCTTTTAATTTGCCAGCAGGAACTTCTCTGAAGGCTGGAATAGGATGGGTGCAGGAGTAACTTTACTTGTTATTTATTGAAAGCAAAAAATGTATAAAGTGTGTAAAGAGGATTAAAACTTTTAAAACTGTACCCTTGAAGAAGAGGGATGATTACGATTGGAATAGGCTGTTCCTACAAGTATTTACCCATGTCATCACAGCCACCCAGAGACATTTTACTAAAGTGATTGCCTACTTCCTTGCTTTATTTCAGCAATAAAACAACTCTTAAAGGTGGAGGAATGTATGAGTAAATAGGATATTTCACTCCCTTTATAGTTTGTGGATGATTGTAGTACTGTTTCTAAAATAACCACTGCTAAAAGAATCGTCTGGAGAATCCAATTTAGAATGTTAACTCTGCTTTGCACAAACCGATTCAATGTTATTACTGTTTTTGTTGTTATTATTATTTTTCTGTTATATCATTGTTGCCAGTAAAGGACTTCTTCTAGTTTGATATTTAAACTTCTCAAATTTCAGTATTGGTAATTATCCTCACACTTAAAATCTTCATAGATAACAATTTTTAGGATTTTAGTAAGTGAAGCTTTTTGTATTTCTAAGGTCATATTAACTGACTTTCTCTTGATTTTGTTACTTGGTGTTCTTTGTGTTCATGTCCAAAACAGATTTTTCTAAAGGGCTGAAATTCTTAAAAGGTGTGCTTGAATCAGACAGTGGAGCACTTAATGCTAATTACCTGTTGGACAATGATTGTATTAGCATATGTTTGGAAAAATGGCCATTCTCACTGTTCCATGCTGGCTCAATGTTTTGTCTATACAGATAATTGTAGGAAGGATTAGGGGGTGAGTGAGAGAGGCAAGAGAACTTCATTTGGCCATAGAAGGAGGGAGGAGAAAAGTGAAGATTCTGGACTTTAGAATCAAGAAGGGATCCTTGGCAAAACTCCTGGTAGTTTTGTCCATCTCTTTCACTTCTTCCCCTAAAGACCAAGAACTTTTGCTTATCCTGACTCTGGCTGTTCCTGTGGGCCTCCAGGGAGCTAGCCTGGACTTTACAGTTTTTAAAAAACCAACAAAACCAAACACTGATTCAATCCTGTACAAAACAAACAACTAATTTTAAAATAGTAATTTGATTTAGGGAATTTTGTATTCTTACAAATCTTTTTTTTTTTCCAAGTAAATGACCTGAAAAATAATCTTGAGTTGGAAAGTAATTTTAAAATTTCAATTAGAGTGAAAAACAGAGATCTATAGCTTTAATTAAAGAAAAAAACTGTAATTGTCCAGACTAGAGTTAATATTGATTTTTGTCATTTATATGATAAAATTTGCTCTTTAATTTTAGAAGTTTAGTTATGAAGAATGTAGCTTTGCATTTTGCACATTTGAGTTATTAGTAGCAGAGGTTCAGATCATACAATTTAATGTACAGCTATACTTCTAGAATATTTACCTTTGACAATGTTGTTACTCTAATCCACATATGCATTTTTATTAAGTTTCATTGTTTTTCAGTTAACAGGTATTCATTTCTTTTCCCTCTTCACCTTCCACTGGAAAAAAATTCTTATAAATCCAAATCCTTATAACAAAAATTCATTGTCAGACAAAAATAATTCCCTCATTGACCATTTCCAGAAATCTGTGGATCCTTTTGCATATTTTGTCTATCATATCTTTGTCAGGAAGTGAATTTAATTCTTCATTATTTGTTCCCTGTAATCAAGGCTCAGAATTCTTTAGTCTTTCACAATCACTCCTTTTGACAATGTTGTTGTTATTTTAAAAGTCTTTTCCTGATTCTCCTCTCCATCAGTTCATGTAAGTCTTACAAGGTTTCTATGGAACTATTTAATCATTTCTTATGATACATATGGCCTGATAATATTTTATTATATTCACATA